>NW_027590097.1:2500-20000 GCF_964213995.1 Mustelus asterias | reverse complement strand
ATTCAGTGTGTGTGTGTGTCAATCTGCTTTTTGACCTGTGCTTTGCTTGTGTGGACATGATGCTGAATGGACTTGAATGGAAATGCTGGACTCCTCGCTGTGATATGTTGTGTGTCTTATTGTTAAAATGGCCGTGTCTCTTTTTCTCTCTCTTTTTAACCAATTTTTATCTCTTTTTCTCCTGAGGAATTTTGAAAACTGGGGATGTGTCGAGGATCCAAAGGACGGGAATGTTTGTGACCAGGATGAAGGAGAGGAGCTTCTTCCAGAGGGAGGGCTGACTGAGGCCTGTTGCTCAGGCTTCACCCTGAGTGAGTTGTGTCTGTTTATTAACCTGATCCAGATTTAATGTTTCATATCAGAGGGAGCGAGATCTGAATGAGAGTGGAATAGAGAGAGAGAGAAACACACAGGGAGGGAACTGTCTCATAGAATCATAGAAACCCTACAGTACAGAAAGAGGCCATTCGGCCCATCGAGTCTGCACCGACCACAATCTCACCCAGGCCCTACCCCCATATCCCTACATATTTACCCACTAGTCCCTCTAACCTAGGCATCTCAGGACACTAAGGGCAATGTTTAGCATGGCCAATCAACCTAACCCGCACATCTTTGGACTGTGGGAGGAAACCGGAGCACCCGGAGGAAACCCATGCAGACACGAGGAGAATGTGCAAACTCCACACAGACAGTGACCCAAGCCGGGAATCGAACCCAGGTCCCTGGAGCTGTGAAGCAGCAGTGCTAACCACTGTGCTACCGTGCCACCCTAACTCTTTAGTCTCTGCTTTACAACTGACTTGTTGTGTTTGGGTGTTACTGAGAGATTGTGTAACTGAGAGGAGATCCTGGGTTTTTGCTGTGCTATTTAATTTAAATATTTTCTTGTATTTTAATTATTTTCTCTCTCTTTCCCCAAGAATTAATATTTAGATTTTACTGAGAGATTGTGTAACTGAGAAGGGGGAATCCTGGCCTCTTGTGCTATTTAATTTAAAGAATTCTTGTATTTTAATTAATTATTTTCTCTGTTCCCCAGGGATTTGAATTTTGAAGACTGCAACATGACTCGGAATCCTTGGACAAGGGGCTTTTCTCCAGAGGAGGATGGATGGACTGAGGCCTGTTCTATAGGCCGCATGTGAGTTGTTGTCTCGTTATTATCCTGATCCAGGTTTAATTTTAATCTCGCTTCCTCGGACGAACCAGTTCTGGTTCGATTGTGGGGTGGGCTGGAGTTTAAAACCCTGGGGTTAAAATATCCCGGCTTTGCAATTAGTCACAAACAGGTTAACCCTTTGCTGGGTGGCAAAGAGTGAATTAAATATCTGTAATATGAAACTGTCTAAAAGTTAGTTTTAAATCCAAGATAACAGGGATGGGAGACAGAGCGCTGTTCCTAATTGTTGAATAAAATTCATAGAGGCCTTTATAATTCAGTTTTCAGATGTTCAGACTTTCATTGTGTCCTCTCTGCAGCTTTTCCCCCATTCTGTCTATTTCTCTCTCTCTTTCTCTCCCTGTCCTTCCTCTATCTGTCTCTCTTTTTTATTCCCTCCCTCTCCCTCCCTCTTTTTCGCAGGAAGTCATATTTTGTTGGACAATCTCTCAGTAAAATCTGAGAAAGGGGAATCCTGGGCTCTTGTGCGATTTAATTTAAACATTTTCTGGTATTTTAATATATTTCTCTCTCTTTTACCCAAGAATTAATGTTTAGATTTTACTGAGAGATTGTGTAACTGAGAAAGGGGAATCCTGGGCTCTTGTGGATTAAATTTAAACATTTTCTTGTATTTAAATTAATTATATTCTATCTCTTCCCAAGGAATTCATATTTAGTTAGACAATCTCTCAGTGAAATCTTAGAAGGGGGAATCCTGGGCTCTTGTGCTATTTAATTTAAACATTTTCTTGTACTTTAATTAATTATTTTCTCTTCTCCCCAGGAATTTGAATTTTGAAGACTGCAACGGGACTCGGAATCCTTGGACAAGGGGCTTTTCTCCAGAGGAGGATGGATGGACTGAGGCCTGTTCTATAGGCCGCATGTGAGTTGTCGTCTCTTTATTACCCTGATCCAGGTTTAATTTTAATCTCGCTTCCTCGGATGAACCAGTTCTGGTTCGATTGTGGGGTGTGGGGGGGCTGGAGTTTGAAACCCTGGGGTTAAAATATCCCGGCTTTGCAATTCGTTACAAACACATTAACCCTTAGGTGGGTGGCAAAGAGTAAATTAAATGTCTGTGATATGAAACTGTCTCAATTTGTTTTAAATCCAAGGTAACAGGGATGGGTGACAGACCGCTGCTCCTAATTGTTGAATAAAATTCACAGAGGCCTTTACAATTCAGTTTTCAGAAGTTCAGAATTTCATTTCGTCCTCTCTGCAGCTTTCCCCCCATTCTGTCTATTTCCTCTCTGCTTTCTCTCTCTCCATTCCTTTCCTTCCTCTATCTGTCTCTCTTTTTTATTCCCTCTCTCTCCCTCTTTTTCCCAGGAAATAATATTTTGTTGGACAATCTCTCAGTAAAATCTGAGAAAGGGGAATCCTGGGCTCTTGTGCGATTTAATTTAAACATTTTCTGGTATTTTAATATATTTCTCTCTCTTTTACCCAAGAATTAATATTTAGATTTTACTGAGAGATTGTGTAACTGAGAAAGGGGAATCCTGGGCTCTTGTGGATTCAATTTAAACATTTTCTTGTATTTAAATTAATTATATTCTATCTCTTCCCAAGGAATTCATATTTAGTTAGACAATCTCTCAGTGAAATCTTAGAAGGGGGAATCCTGGGCTCTTGTGCTATTTAACTTAAACATTTTCTTGTACTTTAATTAATTATTTTCTCTTCTCCCCAGGAATTTGAATTTTGAAGACTGCAACATGACTCGGGATCCTTGGACAAGGGGCTTTTCTCCAGAGGAGGATGGATGGACTGAGGCCTCTTCTATAGGCTGCAAGTGAGTTGTCGTCTCTTTATTACCCTGATCCAGGTTTAAATTTAATCTCGCTTCCTCGGATGAACCAGTTCTGGTTCGATTGTGGGATGTGTGGGGGGCTGGAGTTTAAAATGCTGGGGTTAAAATATCCCGGCTTTGCAATTAGTCACAAACACGTTAACCCTTTGGTGGGTGGCAGAGTAAATTATGTATGAAACTGTCTATAAGTTTGTTTTAAATCTAAAATAACAGGGGTCGGAGACAGAGCAATGAACCTAATTGTTGAATAAAATTCACAGAGGCCTTTACAATTCAGTTTACAGATGTTCAGATTTTCATTTCATCCTCTCCACAGCTTTTCCCCCATTCTGTCTATTTCTCTCTGCTTTTCTCTCCATTTCCTTCCGCTATCTGCCTCTCTTTATTCTCTCTCTCTCCCTCTTTTTCCCAGGAATTAATATTTAGTTGGACAATCTCTCAGTAAAACCTGGAAAGGGGCAATCCTGGGATTTTGTGCTGTGTGATTTTCATTCTGGGTGTCCCGGGGGGTTTGATTTCACTGTCTCAGCCCCTCTCTGCCTCACTCTCTCTCTGTATAAACTTTTCCCAAATTACAAAACACTCAACACAGCTGACTGCACCTTGTGGGATCTTGCTGGGGATTTTGTTTTAAAAAGGGTGTTTTCTCAGAGGCAGTTTAAACCTTTCAGGGGACTGTGGGGAAGTCTCCAGACTTGGGACAACACACACACAGGGTTGGGGGCTGGGGGTGGCGGGCGGGGGGGAGGTGGGCAGTCAGGTATACTGGTATTCTGGGAGACTGATATTCCCAACAAGGGCCAGAGGTCTCAGTGCTGAAACATATTAAACTGTTCAAACAGAGGCAGGCAGAAAGCCATGAGGCTTCAGAGCTCCCTGTAGATGCAAAGGTAACTCCCATTGCCAAAAAGTAGCCACATGTGAAGTGGAAACACCTTCCCTCAGCTTGTTACACACTGACCTTTCCACAAACCCAACATGTTTACAAACACTCGCTGCAGTTTCTGCAAACTTTGTATCAAACTGCCTCCCATTCTGCTCAATACTGACCCCCTCTCAACCTGGCACTGAACTAGTGTCTGAATTGAGACAGAGACACACAGACAGAGTTTTTAAAGTTGAAAGTTTTAAAGTTTATATATTAGTGTCACAAGTAAGGCTTACATTAACACTGCAATGAAGTTACTGAGAGAGACAGAGAGAGGCAGAGACATAGATAAAGAGACAGAAAGAGACAGAGAGATAAAGAGACAGAGAGGATGTTTAAAGTTTGTTTATTCCTGTCACAAGTAAGGCTCACATTAACGCTGCAGTTACTGAGAGAGACAGAAAGAGAGAGTTTTTAAAGTTGAAAGATTTAAAGTTTATTTATTAGTGTCACAAGGCTTACATTAACACTGCAATGAAGTTAGTGAGAAAGACAGAGATAGAGGGAGCATCCAGAGTGGGTTCAGTAACACATTTATTGATCAGATATCTCTCTCTGTGACCCTTTAGCGATGAGATATTCAGCCAGGATGGTTTCACTGACCCTCTTCAGCAGGCAGATATTCCCAAATCCAGCCTACGTCTCATACACACACACACACCACTCACACATTCCCTCTGCTCTGTCCAAGGGAATATTGTAATCCAGGAATTTCTATTTTATATTTACAGGGTGAGGGGGGGGAGAAACTCAACTCAAAAATCCTGCAGTCTCTCCAAGCTGCTTTTAAATTTCAATTCAAACCCTGGGCCACATGGGAAGCTGCAGAGATTGGGAAACTTACCAAACCCAGTTTGTGTGTGAGAGTGTCTGCAGCTTTTGTGTCTTTGAACTTGCGAGGGTGCCAGGGAGAGAATGTCACTGTCTTCACCTCTCTCTCTGCCTCTCTATAAAAAAATCACCAAATTAAACCACACTCAATAATGCGACCATACACAATTAATTATCAAATATCTGTCTCTCTCGCTTTATCTCTGTCTCTCCCCGTCTCTCTCTCTCCCTGTTCTCTCTCTCCCTGTCTCTTCTCGAGCAGAAACAGGTGGAGACAGAGAGGCAGGGAGAGAGAGGAAGAGGGAGGGATGGAAACAGCTGGAGTTGTGGGTTAGATGCAGGGGGAGAGACACAGGCTGTTAGAGGGAGGGGGGGTTTCAGTGAGGGACAGGGTCTCCAGTTTAATTCTGAGGGTCCTGAGAGAGGGATTTCACTGTCTCAGCCCCTCTCTGGCTCCCTCACTCTGTATAAACAATTCCCAAATTTAAAAAACGCTCAACACAGCTGACTGCACTTTGTGGGATCTTGCTGTGCACCACAGTGATTTTAGTTTTAAAAAGGGTTACTTTTAAGAGGGAGTTCCGGCCTTTCTGGAGATTTGGGATGATGCAGACACACACACACACACACAGGGTAGTGAGTGGGGAAGGGGGCTCACAGCAGGCGAGAGAGTGGGGGGTGGGGGGAGGACTGTGTCCCATCTGATTCAGGTTCACATTGCTGCTGCTGCTGTGGGATCTTGCTGTGCACACACTGGGCCTGTGGCCTTTGGCTGCACTGCAACAGCGACCGCACTTTTTATTTTCAAACAAAATCTGGCCCAGGGACCGCAAAGTGGGTTCAAGGAAAAAGCTTGAAAAGGGGTCGGGTAAATTCAAGCACTTTAATCGCCGAGGCATCGTAGGCTCTGGAGCAAGTGCTGGGGAATGGGAGGAGGATAGATTGGGATTTGATGGCCAGCATGGAGCTGGTGGGCCGAAGGGCCTGTTTCTGTGCTGTGTGACTCCAGATTCTTTTCTCTCTCTCTTTTCCCAGGAATTTCTATTTGGATGGGGGGGTGGGTATAGAATTTCCCTGTCTCTGTCTCTCCAGCGTTCTTACCAATCCCAGCACCCCTCCCCTCTCTCTCTCTCCCCAGACATTCCTGTCCATATTTCATCTTTCAATAAAATGTTTAAGAAAACACCAATGTGAATTGTTGTCAATTTAATTTGGGAAGAGAGAGAGAGAGAGAGAGGAGTGGATCCCATTTCCCACACACTCTCCTGCAGTCCTCACCCACAACATTTATTTAATCTGGCCCTCACCAGGTTGTGTGTGTGGGATCTTGCTGTGCACACAGGTGGGTCTGGCTCCCTATTCCTCGCACTGTGACCGTGAGCAGAACTTTAAACAGGAAAGATGTTGGGGAGGCGGAGGAGGCAGAGAGAGAGACAGAGAAATGGAGGGAGAGCTAAACAGAGAGGGTGTGGGGGGGAGGGGTGTGAGAGGGTCTCAGGAGGGGCAGGGGGAAAGAGACACAGTGTCTGGGGCTGCCCTCCTCCATCGTGGGACTGGCAGTGGGATCTTGCTGTGCAGAATTACCTTCATTGTCATTTGAATCATTCATTCATTGACTAAGGGAGGGTGGGGGTGTGATTGTGGGATTATAAATATTGTTACCACGCTGAGGTGATGTTTCCCTCTGCGCTATTTTGTAACCCCCCCAAAGAGATACACCTTGCCTCGTAATCTTAAGTGTGTGTGAGACAGGAGGAAGCTACTGGTTTTAGACAGATGTGCAGAAGGAGGTCATTCGGCCCATCTAGTCTGTACCGACCACAATCCCAACCAGGCCCTATTCCCATGACCCCACACTTTTAACCTGCTAATCCCCCTGACACTGGGGTCAATTTAACACGGCCAATCCACCGAACCCGCACAGCTTTGTGCTGTCGGAGGAATTGGTAAATTAAAGCAGGATCTGACACTCTCTGTATCAGGAACAACTAACAGGTCTTTAATTTAGACTGGGTGACAACCTTATTAAAACAATGAACAAACTGAATAAACTCCCCAGTAGAATGCTGTTCCAATGACAAGACTCACTCAGGAATAATGAAATAAATCATTACAGAATAGAGTCACTCTCAAATAATATAACACCAGGCGTCTGTTGGAAGTGTGAACTTTCTTCTGCTGCTTGGGTCTGGAATACTTTCTGAGTTGGTTTCTGCTTCTATTTAGATGGTGATGTGATGAAGCTGTATATATTACTGCAGGATTCAGTATCAGACTCTCCCTCCTTCAATCTAAAGAGGCAGCAAGGTCGCTCCCTCCCCGTTATTTCCCCCTGTCCCGGGTTTAAATACCCAGAATTTCCTCACAGTATTCCTGCAATTTGAGTGGCTTGAGGCTGTCACCAACGCTCCAATTTGAATGCAATTGGTTGTGTGTGTTTGAGAGCTTGTTTTAAAATCATTGACCCAATTCAAAGCCTGTTTTGCTCTGCTGGGACTCTGGCTGCTGCTTTGGACACAAATGTTGTAAAGTTGTCTTCTGCAGCCCTGCTTTCTGCAGTTTAAAATCCCCAGCACAAAGACACAGGCTTTCTAAAGACACAACGCTGGATGGTTCGTTTTGGTTTTCTCAGCATTTCTTTTCAATATTTACATTTGTCAAACACCAGATGTTTTACCCTAGATGCAACTTCATAACCATATTAGAGAGAGACAGAGAGAAAGAAAGGGAGAGAGAAAGACAGAGAGGGAGAGAAAGAGAGAAAGGGAGAGAGAGAGACAGAGACGGGAGAGTGAGGGAAAGCAGGAAAGGGCAGCAAGAGGTCAGGGTTGTGGGGGAGTGCAGTGAGGGGGTGGGGGAAGAGACACAGGATCTGGGGGTCTCTCGTGTGGAGGGAGAGAGAGGGAGACGTGTGGTTCCCTCATTTCCCACTCACTTTACCCCAATCCTCATTTAAAAATCACTTTGTATCTGGCCCTGCTCAGACTGTGTGTGGGATCTTGCTGTGCCCTCATGCTCTCTGTCTCCCCTCCTCCCCTCCCCATATTCCCCGCACCGTGACAGTGCCCCACATTTTAAACATAAAAAGATGGAGGGGAAGGAGGGTGGGGTAGAGAGAGGAACAGAGAAGGGGTGGGGAGTGTCGGGGGCTGAGTGGAGGGGGGTAGGGGGATAGAGACAGAGGGTCTGGGGGTGGGTGGTGTCCTCCTGCAGTGTGGGACTCCCTGTGGGATCCTGATTGCAGCATTCCCAGTCTCTGAGAGAAAGAGAGAGACAGAAAGAGAAAGAGGGGGAAAGACAGAGAGAGAGAGAGAGAGAGACAGGCAGGGAGAAAGAGAGAGAGAAACAGTGTGAGGGAGAGAGAGAGAAAGACAGAGAAAGATGGAGGGAGAGAGAGAGAGAAAGATGGACGGAGAGAGAGAGAAAGGCAGACAGGGAGTGAGAGAGAAAGATGGAGGGAGTGGGAGAGAGAGAGGGGGAGAGTGAGGAGGAAAACAGGAAAAGACAGCAAGAGGTGAGGTTTGTGGGGGTGCAGTGAGGGGGTGGGGGAAGAGACACAGGATCACAGTGACCCGAGCTGGGAATTGAACCCGGGTCCCTGGAGCTGTGAGGCAGCAGCGCCAACCACTGTGCCCCCGTGTGGCCCTACACGTTATGATTCAATTCTGAGGGTCCCGGGGCGAAGGGGGGGGGGGGTGGATTTCACAGCCTCAGCCCCTCTCTGCCTCACTCTCCCTCTGTATAAACACTTCCCAAATTAAAACACACTCAACACAGCGAACTGCACCTTCTGGGATCTTCCAGAGCACCACAGAGATTGTGTTTTAAAAAGGGTTTGGCTTCGTTTTAAGAGGGAGTTCAACCCTTTCTGGGAATTTGGGATGAGACACACAGGGTAGTGAGTGGGGAAGGGGGCTCACAGCAGGCGAGAGTGTTGGGGGTGTGTTGGGGAGGACTGTGTCCCATTTGATTCAGGTTCACATTGTTGCTGCTGCTGTTGTTGTGGGATCTTGCTGTGCACACACTGGGCCTGTGGCCTTTGCTCGCACTGCAACAGTGACCACACTTTATTAAACAAAATCTCGCTCACGGACCGCAAAGTGGGTTCAAAGGAAGAAGTGTAAACGGGGTCGGGTAAATTAAAGCACTTCAATCGCCGAGGCATCGTAGGCTGTGCAGCGAGTGCTGGGGAATGGGGGGAGTATAGATTGGAATTTGATGGCCAGCATAGACCTGGTGGGCCGAAGGGCCTGTTTCTGTGCTGTGTGACTCCAGATTCTCCTCCCTCTTTTCCCAGGAATTTCTATTTGGATGGGGGGGCGTTCATAATTTCCCTGTCTCTGTCTCTCCAGCGTTCTTACCAATCCCAGCACCCCTCCCCTCTCTCTCTCCCCAGACATTCCTGTCTATATTTCATCTTTCAATAAAATGTGATGGAAAACACCAATGTGAATTTTTTGGATTTAATTTCAGGGAGGGAAAGACAGAGAGAGAGAAAGAGAGAGACAGGGAGGGAGGGAAAGACAGACAGAGACAGAGAAAGACAGGGAGTGGGGGAAGGAGAGACAGACAGAGAGAGAGAGAAAAGCAGCCGAATAAAACCTGCAGCAGCCGCTTTATTCCATCGGATTGGGGATGTGATTGTGGGTTTTCCTGCTATCTCTCTCTCTCTCCCATCTTTCTCCTTTGATTGAGTTATCAGGGAAGGAGAGAGAGAGAAAGGGAGGGTAACAGAGGGAGATCAAAGGCAGAGGGGCAGGGAGAGGAGACACACTGGAGGGGGGGGGTGGGTTAGGGGGGGGTCCTCTGCTCTGCACTCACAGCCCAGCTCCCCAGTCTCTGGGGAAAAGACCCTCACTCACACCCTCCCAGAAGGTGGGATTTGTAACCAGCGGCTGTGTGACTGAGGCTGAATCTGGGCTGTTGTGTTTGAATAGATTTTTTCCCAATATAAAGATATTGGAATGTGGCTGCTGCCACATTGCAGTGAGAGAGAGATGTGGCTTTGCAGGAGCTTCCCTCCCCATTTCCCCATGGAAATCACTGAGAAATAGCAAACGTGGCTCACAACACGTCATTATTTGAAACGGTCAGACAGAAACTTATCAGAGAGAGCATTTTAATCCCCATTCATCCCCAGACGGAGAAACAGAGCAGAGATCAGGACAGATTATCCAGAGTAAGAGAGACCGGGGCAAAGATGGGGTATTGGATATATATATAGATCTGGGGGGAAAGCAAAAGAGACACAGAGGGGGCTGGACAGGTTCAGAGATAGAGGCAGAGAAAGAGAGAAACAGCGAGAGACAGAGGGAATGGGAGAAGGGTGTGACTCTGCTCGAAGTGGAAGGTTCCCTGTTCATATCGAATGTACAAACAGCACCAATGCTGGAGTGACTTATTATTTTCATTTGCGGTGGGGGAGAGATGGAGGGGAAAGAGAGGGAGACGTGTGGTTCCCTCATTTCCCACTCACTTTACCCCAATCCTCACTTCAAAATCACTTTGTATCTGGCCGTGTTCAAGCTGTGTGTGTGTGGGATCTTGCTGTGCACTCATGCTCCGTCCCCCTGCCCCGTATTCCTCACACTATGACAGAGCCCCATGCTTTAAACATAAAAAGATGGAGGGGAAGGAGGGTGGGGTAGAGAGAGAGAAACAGGGTGAACAGAGAAGGGGTGGGGAGTGTTGGGTGCTCAGTGGAGGGGGGTAGGGGGATAGAGACAGAGGCTCTGGGGGGGGGGGAGGTGTCCTCCTGCAGTGTGGGACTCCCTGTGGGATCCTGATTGCAGCATTCCCAGTCTCTCTCCCTCTCACTGTGAAGCACTCAGGAGGGAGAGGGAGCTGAAATTCAAATTCCTGAGCCTGGGGGAAAGGCTTGTTCTCAATCCCAGAGTCCTGCTTGTGTTTTTAGACAGGGCGCTGGGATTTGTGGGTGTGGATGGAGAAGATTGTTCTGTTTAACTGGGGGGTGGGAGAGAGGGGGGTTTGTTCTTTCTACCTGAGGAATAATGCAGCCTCTGTGACTAGGCCGCACTTCACGGCCTAAATCTCAGCAGCACTTTTGCATTCGCTTAATTCCCCAACAGGGTTTAAGTGGCTGAATTCAATGGTTCAATAAAATGTGAAGCAGCCGCTTCAGGGTGGGATTGTGGATTTTCCTGCCCCCCCGCCCCCCTCTCATTTCCCTTTTGATTGTGAGTTTTATTTTAAACGGTCAGACAGAAACTTAGAGAGAGCATTTCAATCCAGATTCACCTCGAGAGAGAGAAACAGAGCAGAGATCAGGACAGGTTATCCAGAGACGGGGTATTGGACAGATATAGATCTGGGGGAAGTGTGTAGGAGACGGAGAGGGAGAAACAGAGGGGGGGGGGGGGGGCGGAGAGAGGTGACTGATAGAAGTGGGAACTTCATTGGGGCCTCCTGTGTTTATTCACTGGCCTGTCTCTGGAGTAAAGCCCCCAGAATGCTTTGATGTGTTTAATAAATTCAATATCGGGACAGTCAGGAGGCAGTTGGAAGTTCATTGCATTTGAAACTTGTTCCCATTTTGTCAGGGTTTAATAATGAGGAGGTGAAAATGAATGTTTCCCCCACCTCCCCCCAGTGAGATTGTGAATTTCAGCAAGTCCTGGGATCTTGCTGTGCCTTTTATTGTTTATAATCAGCTTTTGTTTTGTGTTTAATCAAATTTCACTTTATTTTCTCTTTCTCTCTTCCAAGGAGAATTCCTTTGGAAACTTTGGCGATGCAGAGAGCGAATAGTTTTGCCGTGAGGAATCCTCGGACAAGAGCTATAACCAGAGAGAAAAATATTAATAAAAGTCCCCGTGTCTTTGTCGTTCATTTTTATTCACAGATAGACTGGTGGGGCTTTTACACGGAGGGTTAGTGGTCTGTGTGTCAGGGGGAGGGGGCATTCCCAGTGATCCCTGCACCAAGCCTCCCCCAGTACCACAGTAGGAAACAGTCCCACTGCAGGGAAGTCCATTGTCAACTTGTCCGACTACACACTTCAACCAGATGAAATCGAAGTTCTCAGCCGAGGGCTTAATTTTTGCCCCACCACCAAAATAGACCCCATCAGTCTCGCAGCAGACACAGAGGAATTCATCAGGCGAATGAGGCTGAGGGAGTTCTTCCACAAACCCCAAGAGGCCAACAACGAACACAATGAGACAGCCAATGAACTGGAACAGCCGACAGAGAGATCCGCAGTGCATCCGAAGAGGAAAGAGTCGAATTGGACTCCTCCGGAAGGCCGCTGCCCTCGACTTGACATGTATGCCCAAGCCGTCAGGAGGTGCGTCAACACCAAATTCATCAGCCGCACTCACAAGACAGCCCCGAACATCACCCAAGCACAACGTAACGCCATCCACGCTCTCAAGACCAACCGCAACATTGTCATCAAACCAGCAGACAAAGGAGGGGCCATCGTCATACTGAACAGAACGGATTACTGCAAAGAAGTGTACCGACAACTCAACAACGAGGAACACTACAGACAGTTACCTGCAGATCCGACCAAAGAACACACCCGTCAACTCAACACTCTGATCAAGACCTTTGATCCGGACCTTCAGAACACCCTCCGTGCTCTCATCCCACGTACTCCCCGCGTTGGAGATCTCTACTGCCTCCCGAAGGTACACAAGGCAAACACACCCGGCCGTCCCATCGTATCGGGCAATGGGACCCTGTGCGAGAACCTCTCCGGCTATGTCGAGGGCATCCTGAAACCCATTGTACAAAGCACCCCCAGCTTTTGTCGCGACACGACGGACTTCCTACAGAAACTCGGCACACATGGAGCAGTTGAACCAGGAGTGCTCCTCGTCACAATGGATGTCTCAGCACTCTACACCAGCATCCCCCATGACGATGGCATTGCTGCAACGGCCTCAGTGCTCAGCGCCAACAACTGCCAGTTTCCAGATGCAATTTTACATCTCATCCGCTTCATCCTGGACCACAATATCTTCACCTTCAACAACCAGTTCTTCATCCAGACACACGGAACAGCCATGGGGACCAAATTTGCACCTCAATATGCCAACATCTTCATGCACAGGTTCGAACAAGACTTCTTCACCGCACGGGACCTTCAACCGGTGCTATACACTAGATACATCGATGACATTTTCTTCCTTTGGACTCATGGTGAACAATCACTGAAACAACTCTATGATGACATCAACAAGTTCCATCCCACCATCAGGCTCACCATAGACTACTCTCCGGAATCGGTTGCATTCTTGGACACGCGCATCTCCATTAAGGACGGTCACCTCAGCACCTCACTGTACCGCAAGCCCACGGATAACCTCACGATGCTCCACTTCTCCAGCTTCCACCCTAAACACGTTAAAGAAGCCATCCCCTACGGACAAGCCCTCCGTATACACAGGATCTGCTCGGATGAGGAGGATCGCAACAGACACCTCCAGACGCTGAAAGATGCCCTCATAAGAACAGGATATGGCGCTAGACTCATTGATCAACAGTTCCAACGCGCCACAGCGAAAAACCGCACCGACCTCCTCAGAAGACAAACACGGGACACAGTGGACAGAGTACCCTTCGTTGTCCAGTACTTCCCCGGAGCGGAGAAGCTACGGCATCTCCTCCGGAGCCTTCAACATGTCATTGATGAAGACGAACATCTCGCCAAGGCCATCCCCACACCCCCACTTCTTGCCTTCAAACAACCGCACAACCTCAAACAGACCATTGTCCGCAGCAAACTACCCAGCCTTCAGGAGAACAGTGACCAAGACACCACACAACCCTGCCACAGCAACCTCTGCAAGACGTGCCGGATCATCGACACAGATGCCATCATCTCACGTGAGAACACCATCCACCAGGTACACGGTACATACTCTTGCAACTCGGCCAACGTTGTCTACCTGATACGCTGCAAGAAAGGATGTCCCGAGGCATGGTACATTGGGGAAACTATGCAGACGCTGCGACAACGGATGAATGAACACCGCTCGACAATCACCAGGCAAGACTGTTCTCTTCCTGTTGGGGAGCACTTCAGCGGTCACGGGCATTCGGCCTCTGATATTCGGGTAAGCGTTCTCCAAGGCGGCCTTCGCGACACACGACAGCGCAGAGTCGCGGAGCAGAAACTGATAGCCAGGTTCCGCACACACAAGGACGGCCTCAACCGGGATATTGGGTTTATGTCACACTATTTCACATAAATATTTCTGCTTTTTTCCTCCTGAGTCTTTATCATGCGATCCTAGAATCAGAATTTATGTCACACTATTTGTAACTCCCACAGTTGCGTGGACCTGCAGAGTTTCACTGGCTGTCTTGTCTGGAGACAATACACATCTTTTTAGCCTGTCTTGATGCTCTCTCCACTCCCATTGTTTTGTTTCTTAAAGACTGGATTAGTTGTAAGTATTCGCATTCCAACCATTATTCATGTAAATTGAGTCTGTGTCTTATAAGTTCTGTTTGTGAACAGAATTCCCACTCACCTGAAGAAGGGGCTCAGAGCCTCGAAAGCTTGTGTGGCTTTTGCTACCAAATAAACCTGTTGGACTTTAACCTGGTGTTGTTAAACTTCTTACTGTGTTTACCCCAGTCCAACGCCGGCATCTCCACATCAATGTAATCCCACAGATTTCAATCCCTCTCCCTGAAGCTCTGTCTGTGCAACTCCCCCATCCTCCGAACTGTTTCTCCACATCTTTCCAATCCCGGTCTCTCCCCATCCTTTATACCTCAGCCTCTCACAATGGCAGCATCTTTCCCTTTTTCTCTCCTTCTCTCTATCTTTCACTCTCTCTCTGAAACTTTGTCACTCTGTCTTGCCAAAGCCCCACTTTCTATTTATCTCGACATCTCACTTTGTATCTCAGCCTCTCCGTCTCTCTCTCTCTCTGTGGATCATTTTATCTCAATCACAGCAGCCTCCTCTCCGTCTCTCTCTCTCTATCTCTGCTCCCCCCTCTGTCTATCTCTGCTCCCTCTCTGTGACTCATTCTGTCTGAAGTACAGCAGCATTCTCTCTCACTCCCCATCTCTATATCTTTTCACAATAACTTCATTGCAGTGTTAATGTAAGCCTACTTGTGATTAACAAATAAAATTTTAACATTAACTCTGCTTTTATTTGTCTCTTATCTCTCTCTCTATCGCTTCCCTCTCTCTATCTGCTTCCCCCTCTCTCTGATCTCTGCTTCCTTCTCTGTGAATCAGTCTGAATTACAGTCGCATCCTCCCCATCTCTCTGATCTCTGCTTCCCCCTCTCTGTGAATCATTCTGTCTGAATTACAGCAGCATTCTCTCTATCTCCATATCTCTACTTCTCTGTCTCTTATATCTCTCTCTCTCTCTGCTCTCTCGTGGGGGACGGGCCAGATCACGGGTTTGCTGTTCACAAGCAGCAAGGGCCCAGGAACGCAGAGGGAGGGAATCGGGGGCAATTCAGAGGGATTCAGCACTGCTGAAAGGGCTGACCAGAGTCAGGGGTTATCAGAGAAAGGGGGCAATGGAGGAGGGGGGAGGGGGAATCAGACAGGGGGTCTGTTGTACAGGATGGGGGTGGGGGATGTTATAACACAGGCTGCTCAGTGTCAAGGGAATTAGTCATTTGAAGGTTAATGTTTAAAATGGGCAGAGTTTCCACATCCAACTCCACCAGGAGCTGTTTACAGGGGGGTGGTGGACGGGGATGGACACGCGGAGGGGGGGGGGGTACTAATTAGAAAGGGGGGGATCTGTCAGTCCAGAGGCTGTTCACAGGGAGGGAGTGGGAATTTGCCAGGTTGAGAGGGGCGGGGGGGGAAAGAGGGGAACTTAGAGGGATACTGGGCTCAGAGGGAAGGATCGGGAGATTTAGAGGGATTGTGAGGAGGGACGACAGATTTGGCTGGAGTGGGGGGGGGATTGAGGGGGATTAAAGGGGGAGAGTGGAGAGGGATGTAGGGGTAGACTCAGGGATTGTGGTCGGGAATTAGAGGGATTTAAGGGTCTCATGGGGACTTTGGGATTTAGCGGGGCTGAGAGGGAGGGAATCGGGGGGAATTGAGGGGGATTTGGGAAGAGGGGGCTCAGAGGGGAATTTCTGGGGTTCTGAGGGATACAGGAGGGATTGGGGGGTTTACGGGGATTAAAAGACATGGTTTGGTGCTCAGACAGATTGAAGGGGTGGGATTGGAGAGGGAGCAGGATTCTGGGGCAGAGGAATGTGGCGAGGGTGGGTGCGATCTCGGGAGACATTCAGGGGGGATTCCAGAGGAATCTCAGGGGCTTAGAATCTGGGGAGGGTCTGGATGGGGTAGGGAGTCAGAGGGAGATGGCGGGGGGGCGAGTCGGGGTGGAGGGAAAGGGATTGAGGGCGGGGTGGATTTATAGGGATTTGGGAGGGGGGAAATTCAGAGAGGGATTTAGGGTGGGGCCTTGCATCAGGGTTAGAATTGGGGGGGGTGTCGAGCGATTCGGAGTGGGGGGGTGACTCAGAGGGATTCAGGGGTGGGGAGGACTGAGGAAGGATTGGGTGGCTTGATTTTGGCAGGGGGGGCAAAGGGAGCCTTTGGGGGGGGGCTGAGGATTTGGGGCAGGAACTTGGAGGATTCAGGGGGCTGAGAGTCAGATTGGCAGTGGGTGTCAGAGAGATTGAGCGGGGGGAGGGGGTGCTTACAGAGTCGGATTGAAGCAGATCGGGCAGAGGGACAGGGAATCAGGTGGGGGAAAGGGGAGTTTTGGGGGGGAATTAGTGGAGATTGAGGGCAGCGGGTTGAGAAGGATTGGGAGTGGCTCAGAGGGCTTTGGCGGTGAGTTCCTGAGAGAGAGTGGGGGGGTGATTAGAGTGGGATTCGGGGGCGGGGCAATTCGGGGGCGGGGCAATTCCGGGGCGGGCAATTCGGGGGCGGGCAATCCGGGGGCGGGCAATCCGGGGCGGGCAATCGGGGGGGGGCAATCGGGGGGGGGGCAATCGGGGGGGGCAATGCCGGGGGGGGCAAAACCCAGGGGGGGGGCAAAACCCAGGGGGGGGGGCAAAACCCAGGGGGGGGGGCAAAACCCAGGGGGGGGCAAAACCCAGGGGGGGGGGCAAAACCCAGGGGGGGGGCAAAACCCAGGGGGGGGCAAAACCCAGGGGGGGGGCAAAACCCAGGGGGGGGGCAAAACCCAGGGGGGGGGCAAAACCCAGGGGGGGGGGCAAAACCCAGGGGGGGGGCAAAACCCAGGGGGGGGGGCAAAACCCAGGGGGGGGGCAAAACCCAGGGGGGGGGGCAAAACCCAGGGGGGGGGGCAAAACCCAGGGGGGGGGCAAAACCCAGGGGGGGGGCAAAACCTGTGTAACAGGCTGGAGAAGGGGCTGAATGGGGTCTCCTCCTGTTCCTGTGTAACAGGCTGAATTGCCCCCCCCCTGGGCAAAACCCAGGGGGGGGGCAAAACCCAGGGGGGGGGCAAATCCTGTGTAACAGGCTGGAGAAGGGGCTGAATGGGGTCTCCTCCTGTTCCTGTGTAACAGGCTGAAGAAGGGGCTGAATGGGGCCTCCTCCTGTTCCTGTGTAACAGGCTGGAGAAGGGGCTGAATGGCCTCCTCCTGTTCCTGTGTAACAGGCTGGAGAAGGGGCTGAATGGGGCCTCCTCCTGTTCCTGTGTAACAGGCTGGAGAAGGGGCTGAATGGCCTCCTCCTGTTCCTGTGTAACAGGCTGGAGAAGGGGCTGAATGGGGCCTCCTCCTGTTCCTGTGTAACAGGCTGGAGAAGGGGCTGAATG
>NW_027590096.1:592500-831000 GCF_964213995.1 Mustelus asterias | reverse complement strand
AACTAAAGATAATTATCCATCACTGAACTCAATGTCGTAATCTGTTTGTTCAAATATTTTTTTAAAATCTTGTTGCTCCCTCAGTGTCCCTGAGGTGATTCTGCAGTGTATATATTAAAGGCTTTGGGAATAGGTAACCTCAGAGTTTAAGACAGAGAGGCTGCCAGCAGCTCGAAGGGACACATCACTTCACACTGAAGATGCATGATCCAATCGACAAGGCTGCGAAAATAATCTACCCAATCATTGCCATTATTGGTGTTCCTGGTGAGTGACTCTAACCATTGAGGTTGTGTAAACCTGTGTGTGAGCGGCTCTCTGATTTTAAACTCTGAATGAAAATGCTCCATGCTGATCTCATTGTCACTGTTATACAGAGACCAGGTGAAAGATGTAATTCACTTAAATCAAATTACTTGAAATATCTCTGTGGCTATAATCCTTTTCATCAACTGACACAACAAACTCTGCATGTAATTCATCGGCTCAGTAATCAATGAAGTTATTGTATTGAGTGGAATCTTGTGTAATGTTAGATTGGATTTCAGTTACAGCGATCAACCTGAAATAAAACTTAGTGGGAGTAAGAATAAAATTACCCTTTGATTGTGGATCAGTAACCAGAGTGGAATATCTGACACAAGTTAACAAGTATTGCAGGATGTAGTTGTCAATGTAGAATTATACTCATTGTGTCTTGTTGTTCACCAGAGTGGTATACCTGATTGAAGTATCCATCTATTTCTGGAACTATCTCTCCGAGTCGAATTGGATTGTGATTGTAAAAAAGTACTGGAATGAAATAAGTTGGTTTAACTTCAATTATATATATTTTTTGTTGGGTGAGAGAGATCTCCATTCCATGGACCTGTCTCTGTGTTTAATCTTTAGAATAGCTCGGAAATAGGAAGCGATTGGTTTTGTTCTAATGATGTTTTGTGGTCAGTGTGTGATGTGAAATGCCTCGGTAACTCGGTTATGTATTGAAAAGAAACAGGTTTCAGCTAGTTCCTGATATTTAAACAACCCAATAACAGAGGGGCAATATTCTGTGATTTGTATTTCAAAAATGTTGTGATTTTCTCGCATTTCTATTAATCTATAAATGAACTCCAATGTTTTATTTTCCGGATTGTTATGGTTATATCTGAACTGTGTTGCTTCTGAAAGCGATTTGTGAATCTGATCACCTGAAGCCCTGAACTCCTCGAAAACATTCAGATACTTGATTTCTACAGAGTGATTGGGAAACATATTGTTCTGGTCAGAATGAAGAACCTGACACTGAGCTGTGGTGAAATTGATTTCCAATTCCAATACCCAATTTGCAAGTTTATAATTTATTATTAATGTGTTATTGTGTTGAGTTGTATTCTTCCACTCTGCTCATTCTCATTCTCAGTTTGGATTGGTTGGTAAATTTTGGAACTATAATTTTGCTTCCCTATTCCATATTGTTGATGTAAATGGTGAAGGAAAGTGATCCCAGTGCTGATCCTTGTGGAAAACCACTTCCCACCTTCCAGCAATCAGAGTAAATCCCTTTAACTCCCACTGCCTGTGTTGTGTCTTTGTAACCAGCTTCTAGTCATTCTGCTGCTGGTCCTCTAACTCCACTTGCTCTGAGTTTAATGAAGGCTGTTAACTTACTGAAGGTATCTAGAAACACCATGTGTCGGACATCGACCAGATCATTCCTGATAATTGTGAAAATTATTCAATGAAATCTGTCAAGAATGATCTTAATTTTGGAACATGTGCTGAATGCTCTTTATCACAGCCTGTGTTACTTGATGTATTTTTTTTACTCTTTTGAAGTTAGTTCATTTATTTTTTTATGTTGAGGTTGTGACTGGACAACTGCTCTTTGGATTTTTTAAAATTTAATTTCTGTTTAAACTCAAGAAAGAACATAAACCTTCTATTGTTTTCCATTCCAGTGGGTAACTTCTGATGATCAGCTGCTTAAGAAGGCAGACATGACAATTTTCTTTATTAGCTGATGTATCGAAGATAGGAGCAGGGAGGTCATGATGGAGATGTATGAAACACTCATTTGTCACTAGACGGAGGATGTGATTGCTCTGGAAGGAACGCAAAGGAGATTCACCAGGATGTTGCCTGGGCAGCAGTGTTTCTGCAGTGAAGACAGGCGGCACGGTAGCACAGTGGTTAGCACTGCTGCTTCACAGCTCCAGGGTCCCGGGTTCGTTTCCCGGCTCGAGTCACTGTCTGTGTGGAGTTTGCACATTCTCCTCGTGTCTGCGTGGGTTTCCTCCGGGTGCTCCGGTTTCCTCCCACAGTCCAAAGATGTGCGGGTTAGGTTGATTGGCCAGGTTAAAATAAAATTGCCCCTTAGAGTCCTGGGATGCGTAGGTTCGAGGAATTAGCGGGTAAATATGTGGGGATAGGGCCTGGGTGGGATTGTGGTCGGTGCAGACTCGATGGGCCGAATGGCCTCCTTCTGCGCTGTAGGGTTTCTATGATTCTATGATTTCTATGGTTAGGCTGGGGTTGCTTTCCACAGAACAGTGAAGGCGGAGTGCGGACATCATTGAGGTGTTCAAAATTATGAGGGACAAAGATAGGATAGTTAAGAAGAAACTTCTTCCCCTGAGCAGAGGGGTCAATGTCCAATGTGTGTAGACTAAGGTCAGCAGCAGGAGGGTTAGAGGGTTTCTGAGGAAAATAAAATGTTCCTGTGTCATTTCAGAAATGCTGCTGGTCATCCTGCACAGCAAGATCCCACAATCACACTGCAATGTGGGAGCAGCCAGATTTAAAACACAATTGTAGGTGTGATTTGGTGAAAAGCTAAAACACATCATCACAGATTCACCCTCAGTAACACAATCACTGTTTACAAATCCATCCTTTTGGGAGAAGCAAGGGATTGATTAAGGAAAGAAAAATAGGGTATGAAAGTAATCTAACGTGGAACATGACAACTGACTTCAAAAAATATCTATCGGTATGTAAAGAGAAACAGATTGACAAACTAGGAATTTTGCAGTCAGAAATGGGAGATTCTCTAACGGGGACAAAGTAATAACTGAGGAATTAAATTGAAGATTGCTTCGAACTTCGGAAAGGAAGACATGAATAATGTGCCAAATGTTCTGAGAGGAACACGTTTTAGAGAGAAGCTGAAGGAAATTTGAATTTGTAGAGAAATGGTTTTGGGGAAAATGATGGGATTGAAGGTGGATAAATCTCCAGGTCCTGATAATCTTCATCCCAGAGTAGTTAAGGAAGTCTTCCTGGGAATAAGAGCTCCAATGGTGGTTATTTTCCAATTTTATTGGACTCTGGGCTGGTTCCTACAGACTGGAGGGTAGCTAATGCAAGCCCGGTATTCAGACAGGACTGGAGAGAGAAAACAGTGAACTATAGACCAGTGAGCCTAACGTCGGTGCTGGGGAAGTTGCAAGAGTCAAATTTCAAGGATTTGATAACTCGGTATTTGGAAGGCAGTGCCATAATCAGACAAAGGCAGCATGGATTTACGAAAGGGAAATCATGATTGGAATATCCTGGAATTGTTTGAGGGTGGAACGAGTAGAGTTGACCGAGGGGAACCAGTGGATGTGGTTTATTTCGTCTTCCAGAAGGGTTACTGAATGCATCATCTCCAAATTTGCAGATGGCACAAAGCTGGGAGGGAGGGTGAACTGTGAGGAGGGTGCAGAGAATATTCAGCGTGATTTGGACAGGCTGAGGGTGTGGTCAGACGCATGGCAGATGCAGTTTAATGTGGATCACTGTGAGAATATCGATTCTGGTAGGAATATTAGGAAGACAAGTTATTATTGAATGGGTGTAAATTGAGGGAGGTGGATTCTCATCAAAACCTTGGTCTCCTCGTGCATCATTCACTGCACGGAACCAGGCAGGTACAGCAGGCAGGAATGGAGCTAAATGGTCTGTAAGCTTTCATAGCGAGATGATTCCTATTTAGGGATAGGGATGAGTTGCTGCAATTTATAGAGCATTGGAGAGGCAACACCTGGAGGATTTTGTACAGTTTTGGTGTCCTTATCTGAGGAAGGATGTCCTTGCTATAGAGGAAGTACAGCGACGGTTTACCAGGCTGATTCCTGGGATGGCAGGTCTGTCATATGAGGAGAGATTAGATTGGTTAGGATTATATTCAATAGAAATTTGTAGAGTGAGAGGGGACCTCATAGAAACGTATTAAATTCTAACAGAATGACGCAGCGTAGATTCAGAAAGAATGTTCCCAATGGTGGGGAGTCGAGAACTAGGGGTCATAGTTTTAGGATTAGGGACAAACCTTTTGGAGCTGAGGTGGGGAGAAATTTATTCAGTCAGAGGGTGGTGAATGTGTGGGATTCACTACCACAGAATGTTGTTAAGACAAATGCATTCAGAATAGTGAGAGGGAATCTCATAGAAACTTATAAAATTCAAACAGGATTCGAACGGGTCGATTCAGAAAGAAAGTTACCAATGGTAGGGGAGTCCACAACTCGCTGTCTTCGTTTGATGATAAGGGAAAACCTTTATAGAACTGAGGGGAGGAGAAATTTCTTCAGTCAGAGGGTGGTGAATGTGTGGAATTCACAGGCATTCTGTGACTTCAAAAAATAAATTAGATATAGCTCTCGGGGCTAAAGGGATAAAAGGATTTGGGGTCAGGGTGAATCAAGATATTAAATTTGATGATCAGCCACAATAAAATTGAATGGTGGCGCAGGCTCCCACTCACGCTTCTAGTTTATATGTTTCAATGTCTGGGGGGCTCGGCTGGAATGAAACAGTGGAGGGCCCCCTAAACACGTCCTCTCTCCCCCCACCCACCCTCCCTCACCCCCCCCCCCCCGACAATTTATCTTCTCACCTCTCCCTTCCTCTCGGCCTTCTCTCTCTCACTCTCTCTTACACCTTCCTCTTCTTCTCTCTCTCCCTCACTGATAACACAATCTAATGAGAACGTTGGGTGAGAGAGTTTGAAAACCGACAATTGCATCCTGACTGGAATGAATTGCCGCGGCTGCTGCAGTTTTATTTAACAATTGATCTCAGAAAATGAAACACAGTAACTGTACGGAATAAAGCGAATGGAAAAGGCATCCTGAGGGCCCTGAGATTAGGCCTTGAATTGAGGCCTAGTCCCAGAGGATGCAATAAACCTTGGGGACAAAGAACAGGATTCTCGCCACCCCAGTGAAACAGAACTGTCCTTTCCAGCCCCAAAACATCCCACACACGGATGGAAGGGGCAAGAGGGAAAAGAGAACCACTGTTCCGCACCCTCTGTCCCGTCCGCACACCCCTCATACACCCCGCAACAATAAAACAAAACGCAAGGGGATTTTATTTTACATTAATTACAGGATGCAACATTGAAGCAAATGGTTGGAGAGAGGGAAAGTTGAAGTGACAGAGGTAGAGATATTGAACCCCCTTCCCGACCCACTCCCCTCAAAAAATAATAAATCCTCCAAACCCCACCACCCTGTCTAAAAACACAAACAGGACACAGGGATTGAGAACAAGTCTTTACCAAGGCCGGGGGTTTGATTTTTAGCCCCTCCACCCTCCCACGTGCTTTATCATCACTGAGCTAATTTGCCTTTTAAGTTGTGTGGTTACCATTTGCAGTTCTGTAAATGCTGCAGGTCATTGATGCACAGCACGATCCCATGGGCAGCAATGTTTCCACACTGCCCAGCCCAGGAGGCAAGTGGGTAAAACCTCAACTGGGAAGATGCTGTTCATTTCCTCAGGATACATTTCAAAACAGACTGTCTCAGGATTGGAGTGTTTGAACATCACGCTTTCTGGAAAGATGTGACAGGGACATCAGCAGTTACTGCACACAGGAAAACCTCCACCCCCAAATCCTGTGCCATTTTCCCTCCACCCCAACTCCACAACGTTCAGCTATCTTTGCTAAGCCTCTTCGGAGGGGGGCGGGGGCGTTGAGCGGAGGTGGTTAAACTAATTTGTCAGGGGGATGGGAAAATGTGCTGTAGTCCAGAAGCCAGTGTTGAGTGTAGTGAGGTACTGAGGAGAGTATCAAGGTCGCAGGAGTGAACTGGCAGCCAGTGTGGTGGGCTGAAGTGTGTCTACGTCAATGCAAGGAGCATCCGGAATAAGGTAGGTGAACTTAGAGTGTGGATTGGTACTTGGCACTACGATGTTGTGGCCATTAAGGAGAGATGGTTTGAACAGGGACAGGAATGGTTGTTCGAAGTTCTGGGGTATAGATGTTTCAGTAAGAGTCGGGAAGGTGGTAAAAGAGGTGGAGGAGTAGCAATGTTAATCAAGGATAGTTTAACGGCTGCGGAAAGGCACTTCGAGGGGGATCTGCACACTGAGGTAATATGGGCTGAAGTTAGAAATAGGAAAGGAGCGGTCACGTTGTTGGGGGTTTTCTATAGGCCCCCAAATAGTAATCGAGATGTGGAGGAAGAAATTGCCAAGCAGATTATGGATATGTGTGGAGGTCACAAGTTAGTTCTCATGGGTGCCTTTAACTTTCCAAATATTGATTGGAATCTTTATAGGTCGAATAGTTCGGATGGGGCAGTTTTTGTGCAGTGTGTGCAGGAGGGGTTCCTGACACAATATGTGGATAGGCCGACAAGAGTTGGGGCCACATTGGATTGGTACTGGGAAATGAACCGGGCCAAGTGTCAGGTTTGGTTGTGGGAGAGCACTTTGGAGATAGTGACCACAATTCGGTGTCTTTCATTACTGCAATGGGGAGGGATAGGGCCTTACGGCAGGGCAAGGTTTATGATTGGGGGAGGGGTAATTAGGATGCGATTAGGCAAGAATTAGGGAGCATAAGGTGAGAACAGAAATCGTCAGGGAAAGGCACAAATGAAAAGTGGAGCTTGTTCAAGGAACAAATACTGCGTGTCCTTGATCGGCATGTCCCTGTCAGGCAGGGAGGAAACGGCCGAGTGAGGGAACCATGGTTCACAAAAGAAGTTGAAAGTCTTGCCAAGAGGAAAAAGGAAGCGTATGTAAGGATGGGAATACATGGTTCAGTTGGGTCGCTTGAGGGTTCCAAGTTAACAAGGAATGAGCAAAAAAAGGGCTTAGGAGAGCTGGCAGGGGGTATGAGAAGTCCTTGGTGAGTCGGATCAAGGAAAACCCCAAGGCTTTTTACTCTTATGCGAGAAAAAATGGAATGACCAGGGTGAGGTTGGGGCCGGTCAAGGATAGTCGTGGGAACTTGTGCATGGAGTCAGAAGAGATAGGAGAGGCGATGAATGAATACTTTTGTTCTGTGTTAACCAAGGAGAGGGGCCATGTTTTTGAGGATGAGAGTGGGATACAGGCTGATAGGTTGGAGGAGGTAGATGTTCTGAGGGAAGGTGTATTCGCAATTTTGAAAAACCTGAGGGTCGATAAGTCCCCTGGGCCAGATGGGATATATCCTAGGATTCTTTGGGAGGCAAGGGATGAGATTGCAGATCCTTTGGCTTTGATATTTGGGTCCTCACTGTCCACGGGGAATGTGCCGGAGGAATGGAGAATGTTGTTCCTCTGTTCAAGAAAGGAAATAGGAATGACTCTGCTAATTATAGCCCAGTTAGTCTGTAAGTTAATGGAAAAGGTCCTGAGGGATAGGATTCATAACAATTTGGAAAGATGCAGCTTAATCCGTGATAGTCAGCATGGATTCGTGAAGGTTAGTCTTGCCTCACAAATGTCTTTGAATTATCTGAGGAGGTACCTAAGTGTGTAGATGAAGGTAGAGCAGTTGATGTCGTATACATGGATTTTAGTAAGGCGTTTGATAAGGTTCCCCATGGTAGGCTCATGAAGAAATTAGGGAGGTGTGGGATCGAGGGAAATTCGGCCGATTGGATGAATAACTGGCTATCTCATAGAAGTGATGTGGAAATGTGGGCGTTGGACCAGGGTAAACACAGTAAGGAGTCTAACAACACCAGGTTACAGTCCAACAGGTTTATTTGGTAGCAAACGTTTGCTACGAAATAAACATGTTGGACTTTAACCGAGTGTTGTCAGACTCCTTACTATCTCATCGAAGACAGAGGATGAACATAGAACATAGAACAGTACAGCACAGAACAGGCCCTTCGGCCCACGATGTTGTGCCGAGCTTTGTCTGAAACCAAGATCAAGCTATCCCACTCCCTACCATCCTGGTGTGCTCCATGTGCCTATCCAATAACCGCTTAAATGTTCCCAAAGTGTCTGACGCCACTATCACTGCAGGCAGTCCATTCCACACCCCAACCACTCTCTGCGTAAAGAACCTACCTCTGATATCCTTCCTATATCTCCCACCACGAACCCTACAGTTATGCCCCCTTGTAATAGCTCCATCCACCCGAGGAAATAGTCTTTGAACGTTCACTCTATCTATCCCCTTCATCATTTTATAAACCTCTATTAAGTCTCCCCTCAGCCTCCTCCGCTCCAGAGAGAACAGCCCTCGCTCCCTCAAACTTCCCTCATAAGACCTACCCTCCAAACCAGGCAGCATCCTGGTAAATCTCCTCTGCACTCTTTCCAGCGCTTCGACATCCTTCTTATCGTGAGGTGACCAGAACTGCACACAATATTCCAAATGTGGTCTCACCAAGGTCCTGTACAGTTGCAGCATAACCCCACGGCTCATAAACTCCAACCCCCTGTTAATAAAAGCTAACACACTGTAGGCCTTCTTCACAGCTCTATCCACTTGAGTGGCAACCTTTCGAGATCTGTGGATATGGACCCCAAGATCTCTCTGTTCCTCCACAGTCTTCAGAACCCTACCTTTGACCCTGTAATCCACATTTAAATTAGGCCTACCAAAATGAATCACCTCACATTTATCAGGGTTAAACTCCATTTGCCATTTTTCAGCCCAGCTTTGCATCCTATCTACGTCTCTTTGCAGCCTACAACAGCCCTCCACCTCATCCACTACTCCACCAATCTTGTTGTCAACAGCAAATTTACAGATCCACCCTTCAGCCCCCTCCTCTAAGTCATTAATAAAAATCACAAAGAGCAGAGGACCAAGCACTGATCCCTGCAGCGCTCCGCTCGCAACCTGCCTCCAATCCGAAAATTTTCCATCGTCCCCCACCCTCTGTCTTCGATCAGACAGCCAGTTACCTATCCAATCGGCCAGCTTTCCCTCTATCCCACACATCCTCACTTTCATCATAAGCCGACCACGGGGGACCTTATCAAACGCCTTACTAAAATCCATGTATTTGACATCAACTGCCCTACCTTCATCAACACACTCAGTTACCTCCTCAAAAAATTCTATCAAATTTGTGAGGCACGACATGCCCTTCACGAATCCGTGCTGACTATCCCGGATTAATCCGCATCTTTCTAAATGGTCGTAAATCCCATCTCTAAGGACCTTTTCCATCAATGTACCAACCACCGAAGTAAGACTAACCGGCCTATCATTACCAGGGTCATTTCTATTCCCTTTCTTAAACAGAGGAACAACATTCGCCATTCTCCAGTCCTCTGGCACCATCCCCGTGGACAGCGAGAACCCAAAGATCAAAGCCAAAGGCTCTGAAATCTCACCCCTTGCCTCCCAAAGAATCAGAGGATACATTTAATCAGGCCCAGGGGACTTATCGACCTTCAGTTTATTCAAAACTGCCAGGACATCCTCCCTCCGAACATCTATTTCCTCCAGCCTATTAACCTGTAACACCTTCTCTTCCTCAAAAACATGTCCCCTCTCCTTGGTGAACACTGAAGAAAAGTATTCATTCATCACCTCGCCGATCTCTACTGACTCCATACACAAGTTCCCACTACTGTCCTTGACCGGCCCTCACCTCACCCTGGTCATTCTTTTATTCCTCACATAAGAGTAAAAAGCCTTGGGGTTTTCCTTGATCCGACCCGCCAACGACTTCTCGTGTCCCCTCCTAGCTCTCCTGAGACCCTTTTTCAGCTCATTCCTTGCTAACTTGTAACCCTCAATCGAGCCATCTGAACCTTGTTTCCTCATCCCTACATAAGCTTCCCTCTTCCTTTTCACAAGACATTCCAACTCTTTCGTGAACCATGGTTCCCTCACTCGGCCATTTCCTCCCTGCCTAACAGGTACATACCTATCAAGCCCATCCAGTATTTGTTCCTTGAAAAAGTTCCACTTTTCATTAGTTCCTTTCTCTGACAATTTCTGTTCCCAACTTATGCCCCCTAATTCTTGCCTAATCGCATCATAATTACCTCTCCCCCAATTGTAAACCTTGCCCCACCGTACGGCCCTAGCCCTCTCCATTGCAATAACAAAAGACACCGAATTGTGGTCACTATCTCCAAAGTGCTCTCCCACAACCAAATCTAACACTTGGCCCGGTTCATTTCCCAGTACCAAATCCAATGTGGCCTCACCTCTAGTCGGCCCATCCACATATTGTGTCAGGAAACCCTCCCGCACACACTGCACAAAAACTGCCCCATCCAAACTATTTGACCTACAAAGGTTCCAATCAATATTTGGAAAGTTAAAGTCCCTCATGACAACTACCATGTGACCCCCACATAATCTGCTTAGCAATTTGTTCCTCCACATCTCTATTACTATTTGGGGGCCTATAGTAAACTCCTAACAACGTGACCGCTCCTTTCCTATTTCTAACCTCAGCCTATATTACCTCAGTGTGCTGATCCCCCTCGAAGTGCCTTTCCGCAGCCGTTAATCTATCCTTGATTAACAATGCCACTCCTCCACCTCTTTTACCAGCTTCCCTACACTTAGTGAAACATCTATACCCCGGAACGTCCATGGATGGTGGTGGATGGAAAGCTTTCAGACTGCAGACCAGTTACCAGCGGTGTACCACAGGGATCAGTGCTTGGTCCTCTGCTTTTTGTGATTTTTATCAATGACTTGGAGGAGGGGGCTGAAGCGTGGGTCAGTAAATTTGCTGAAGACACCAAGATTGATGGAGGAGTGGATAAGGTGGAGGGCTGTTGTAGGCTGCAAAGACACATTGATAGGATGCAAAGCTGGGCTGAAAAATGGCAAATGGAGTTTAACCTTGATCAATGTGAGGTGATTCATTTTGGTAGGACTGATTTAAATGTGGATTACAGGGTCAAAGGTAGGGTTCTGAAGACTGTGGAGGAACAGAGAGATACTGGGGTTCAAATCCACAGATGTCTAAAGGTTGCCACTCAAGTGGATAGAGCTGTGAAGAAGGCCTATAGTGTGTTAGCATTTATTAACAGGGGGTTGGAGTTTATGAGCCGTGGGGTTATGCTGCAACTGTACAGGACCTTGGTGAGACCACATTTGGAATATTGTGTGCAGTTCTGGTCACCTCACTATAAGAAGGATGTGGAAGCGCTGGAAAGAGTGCAGAGGAGATTTACCAGGATGTTGCCTGGTTTGGAGGTAGGTCTTATGAGGAAAGGTTGAGGGTGCTGGGGTTTTTCTCTTTGGGGCGGAGGAGGAAGTGAGGCAACTTAATAGAGGTTTATAAGATGATGAGGGGGATAGATAGTGTGGACGTTCAGAGACTATTTCCTCGGGTGAATGTAGCTGTTACGAGCGGGCATAACTATAAGGTTCATGGTGGGAGATATAGGAGTGGTCTCCGAGGTAGGTCCTTTACTCAGAGAGTGGTTGGGGTGTGGAATGGGCTGCCTCCTGTGAGAGTGCAGTCGGACACTTGGAACGTTCAAGCGGTTATTGGATAGGCACATGGAGCACACCAGGATGATAGGGAGTGGGATAGCTTGATCTTGGTTTTGGACAAAGCTCGGCACAACATCGAAGGCCGAAGGGCCTGTACTGTGCTGTACTGTTCTATGTTCTTTGTTCTATCACTCCCCCTGTTTAACCTAATCCTCCCGTTTCTCTCTCACTCCGTAACATCAGCCCTTCCTCAGCCTGCCCCCAACTCTCTCACTTCCTCCCTCACAAGCCACAGAATGGAGAGACAGAGACACAGATAGAGAGACAGTGTCATGAGACAGAGGTTGATGCCCTTTTAACAAGCCACGCCGAATTCCCCAAAGAGGAATACCTTGCTTTGTAATGTGAGAAAGGTGTGTGGGAAGGTGTGAACTGTTCTTCATTAAGATTTAGTGGTTAACTAACAAAAATATCTGATACTCAATCTAAGTGAACAATGAACAATGTATTTATTTAACGAACAGGGAACTTTAGTAAAAGAAGTAGCATTGTGATTGAAGTAAGATTCTCCTCGAATCCTATTCAAATAAATACAAGGACATTCATTTACAGAAATAAAACATAATTTAGTCACTCGCAAAAATGTATACAACAAGATTTTGTGGCTTTGGAAAAGTTTTGGCGTTCGTCTCTCTATTCCGCTGCCTGCAAGTTATTCCTAATTCAGATCGATAGATGGAGAGGTCTATTAAGTGATAATCAAAGCTGGAGAGAGCTGCTCTTTCCCTCTCTGGGCTTTGAGAGGTGGCAGCCCTTCAGTTGAACTGCAGGCAGGCAGTTGATCTCCTGTTTTTATCACTGTGATGACCTCTGAATTTTCCTGCACCAGGATTGACCTGATCTTGTCAACAACAATAAATTAACATTTGATAGCTTCCTGATAGCTGAGTGCCTTCTTTGGAATGCTCGGCTAAACTCAAAATTCAAAAGCCTGCAAAGCCTGTTACCATGGCGACGCTGATGCTTGGTCTTTGCGACAAAGGCTGCAGTCTGTGTACTCTGTCTGTACCTGCATTTGAAGCCTCCAAGCATTGACACAAGTCCAACTTTAAAGGGACACAAAACCAGCTTTTAAAGGGACCACACTTCACAAACTCAGCTTCCCAACACCAGACATAGAGCGAGAGTTCCGACAATCACCACCACAGCAAACTGTATTCAAATAGAACCCTGTGCATTTCATTTCACCGTCACATTTATCTCTCTGCCTCACACACATTTTTTATTCCACAATTACACCCGCTTCTAGTTAAAGAACTTTCATTCCAGGCCATCAAGAATTATTTACAGTGATGAGATTAATTGTTAATCTGACCTCACTGCTGTTAATTTAGAGATTTCTGATGCAACTTGTGCACAGGAAGATCCAAAGCACAGAGGCAGTTTCAAAATTCAGTTCAGAGTTTATGATAATTGTTTTCTGTGTGTGTGTTTCTTGTTTTAATGCACAAACTGAGGCTGGAATATTGGTCGCACAGTAAGATCCCACAGGCAGCAATGTGATATTGGCTGAATGTCCCCTCAGTTCTCTGCAGAAAGTGATCATGAACTCCCTCAGTCCCATTGTTCAAGTTGAAGCTTTTTTTATATTCAAGGCCTTGGAGCCTTCTTTGCAGTCAGTGAGCGATTTTCAAAGAGGTTGACCATTGTTACAAGGCAGGCAAAGGGCCCAGGACAGTGTGTGCACAGCAGGATCCCACAGCAGCTGCTCTGTGAAGCGAACCAAATGAGACACAGCCCTAACCCTGCCTCCATCCTCACACCTGCTGTGAGCCCCTTCCACCAAAGCACCCAACAAAAATCCCCACACGCCTTCCACTCTGTGTGTATGCATTGTCCCAAGTCTGGAGAATTCCCTTCACTTCCCTGGAAAGATGAAACTCTCTCCTAACACTGAGACAACCTTTAAAGCAAGTTCTGCAGCAAGATCGCACAAGGTGCAGTTCGCAGTGTGGAGTGTGTTTTACACCGTTTAATGGAATGTAACCCTGAAAAGTGTGAGCTGATACACTTTGGAAGGAGTAATTTGACAAGGAAGTACTCAATGAATGTTCGGACTATAGGAAGATCTATGGCAGAATGTGACCTTGGCGTATTTGACCACAGATCTTTGAAAGCAGAAGGGCATGTTAGTAGGGAGGTGATAATGGCACATGGGACACTTGACTTTATCAATCGAGGCATAGATGACAAAAACAGGGAAGTAATGTTGGAATTGTCTCGATCTTTGGTGAGGCCCCAGCTGGAGTACTGTGTGCAGTTCTGATCGCCACATTATAGGAAGGATGTGTTTGCGCTGGATGGGGGTAGAGAGGAGATTCACCAAGATTCTGCCTTGGATGGAAGATCAACGTTATGAAAAGATGTTGCGTGGGCTTGGGTTATTAACGTTTTAGCAAAGAAGACTGAGGGGCGACCTGATCGAGGTAGACAAGATTATGAGGGCTATGGACAGAGTGGATAAGTAGCAACTGTTCCCCATATCTGAAGGGTCAGTCACGAGGGGACAGAGGTTCACGGTGGGGGTCAGGAGGTTTTGGGGGGGGGGGGGGGGTCGGGGTCGGTGTGATGAAATATGTTTTTCCCCAGAGGGTGGTGAGGGTCTGGGATGCGCTGCCTGGGAGGGTGGTGGAGGTGGGTTGCCTCACATCCTTTAAAAGGTATCTGGATGAGCACTTGGCACAACATAACATTCAGGGCTCTGGGCCAAGTGCTGACAGATGGGGTTAGGTGGGACTTCAGGTATTTCTAATGTGACAGTGCAGACTCGATGGGCCGAAGGGCCTCTTCTGCTCTGTATGATTCTATAATTCTATAACCTCTCATTCTTGGTTCTCCTCATTCTCTCTCACTCTTTCCTTCCCTCCATTTCTTCCAATCAGAAAGAAACATTGAAATGGAGAGAGAGAGAGTTCCACAGAGAGAATCGTCTAAACCTGAATTAAAATGCCAGCCCTGCTCCATCCTGCCCACCCCCTGTCCCCTCTCAGTCTCTAGAAGCCGCTCAACTCCCTATTTCAGTTTGGGAAGCGGCTGCTGATTCCTTCAGGACACTTTTTAAATCCTCCCAGACTATCTGACAGGGATTGAGTGGAGCTGCAGCTGGTGACCACACACTGGAGACTCTCACATCCTGTCTCTCTTTCTCAAATGCTGTCCCTCCATCACCAGCTCTGCTTTGACCTTCCACTCCCCTCGGGCCTCCCTCTGTCTCTGCTCCACTCCCTCCTGCTCTTTTCGCCTCCTGCCACTATCTCTCTCACTCATTGTAAAGATGGATGTTCTTATCTAGGGCCAGGTCTTTGCAACCACACTCACCACCTCTTACTCCATCCCTCCTTCTAACTTCCTATTTCTGTCCATATCTCTGCTTCTTTCCCTCTCTTTCATGTGCACTGTGTTGAAAGAAGCGATACAATATTTCTGAGCCACACTGCCAATAACCACAAATCATATTGCTGTGAAGGGGTGGGAAGAACCACCTTATCTGGGGGTCTCCAGTGAGGAGTCAGTGCCCAGCTTCCTGTCTCTGGAGAATAGCCTCAGTCAGAGCCCTGAAATTCCTTATTTACACAGATCAATCAATAGATCGATTCATTTATTCATAAATAACTACTGGGAGGCTCATTTTACAAAGTCTACCAAAGGAATGGACACAGCTTGTCCCCAGTTTAAAGATGGGAGTTTATCTCTTTCTGTCACTGAGGGGATATGTATCCAAACTCAGAATTCACATGGACCTGGGTGGAGGATTACACCAAGCGCGAGGCTGGGGGAATGACATGTCTCCCCCCACCACCACTTTGTCCTCTCTGGATATGGTCACAGTGCTGCCCATGGGATCATGCTGTGCTTAAAATCCCCACAAAGAAAGCTGGAAAGGGAGAGGGAGAGATTCTGGAGGGAGGTGAACAGGAATGGGGAGAAAGCGAGATGGAGAACGCAATACTGGGGTGAGATAGAGAGATATGGGGAGAAACAGGAGGAGAGAGAGAACAATTGGAGAGCGATAGGGAGATATGGGGTAAAGATATAGTGTGAATGAAGAATGGAAACGCACTGGATGAGAGAGAAATCCAGATAGAGGGAATAAAGCTGGTCGGAGAGAAGAAGAGTTTAGGAAGAGATAGATAGGGAAGCAAAGGAGAAGGCAAAGAGAGAGAGAGAGAAGAAAGGAAAAAAGAGACGGACAGAGGATATAATCTGTAAATGAGAAGCAGAAAAGCTGCGGGGGAGAGTCAGAATGGGGAGGAAATTTGGAGAGGGGAAGTTAAATAGAAAAATCCTGACTTGACTTCCAACTCCACCTGCTGTCCAGTCCAGAGAGGTGTTCAATCCGGGGTGGGCTCTGATAATTGGGTGCAGGAAGGGATTGCAGATTCTATCTCTGTCCACTTTGGGTCTAATTGGGAAACCCGTCCAGTCTGAATTAATCCTGGAAAACACATGAGATGAGAAATGCAATCTGTGTGAAATATTTGAATGATGAGAATTTGCAGGTTTGCTCCATCAAAGTGAGAGATGTGTAATTCACAGCTTCCTGTCCCCCAGTCCCTACTTAACCAGCGGGGTTACATTGGCTACTTTCCAATCTGCAATGTTAATCTCTAACACAACTCCTCCAACAACACCGCCACCCCGGGAACCCCATTGGATTGATGCTGAAATCCTCTCCTTACTGTGGGTTCACACATGGGGAATGTTCACTCACTCATTCCCCGCCTCTTGTCCCTTTTTCACTGACAGTTAATTTACTGGGAATTGTGATCCTGAGTCGGGGAAAGTGTGGCCTCTCCACCTGCACCACTCGCTACCTGGTGGCCATGGCAGCGGCGGATCTGCTCTTCATCATCTTTAAACCCATTCTCAGCAGGATAAATTATTATTATTTCCCGCTGAGTTTCCTGCGCCTCACCTCTGTGTGTCGTGTTAACTCTGTCCTGCTGCCTGCAGCCACAGACTGTTCAGTCTGGTTCACCATCACTTTCTCCTTTGATCGATTTGTGGCCATTCGCTGCCAGAAACTGAAAACTAAATATTGCACCGGGAAAACTGCGGCTGTGGTTCTGGCAACAACCGGCCTCCTGCTCTCTGTGAAAAACATCCCCTGGTACTTTACACTGGAACCTGTGCAGATAACGGACAATGTCCAGTGGGGCTGTCAGACAAAGACAAGCTATTTCACTGATCCTGGCTGGGTTGGATTTTCCTGGTTTGGGCAGGTTTTAACCCCATTGCTCCCATTCGGTTTAATCCTGGTGATTAACGCTCTGACAGTCAGACACATTTTGGTGACCAGTCGAGTCCGGAAGGGACTGAGGGCTCAGAGTCAGGGAGAGAATCGCAGAGACCCCGAGATGGAGAGCAGGAGGAAGTCAATGATTTTACTTTTCAGCATTTCCGGAGCTTTCATTCTCCTCTGGGCCGTGTATGTTATATTTTTTATCTATGTGAAAGTGAAAGGATTAATTTACGCCACTCTTCCTGAATTCACATTTCAACTCGTCGGATATATGTTGCAGGATATAAATTGCTGCACAAACACATTTATTTACGCGGTGACTCAATCCAAGTTCAGGGAGCAGATCAGGATCGCGGTGAAATATCCGCTCACATCAATTATTCAATTAATGAAGAAACAAAACTGACTGACAGCCAATCACAGAGCGGGATCACTAAATCACCGCCTCAGCCAATCACAGAGTGGTTTCACTAAATCACCGCCGCAGCCAATCACAGAGTGGGATCACTAAATCACCGCCTCAGCCAATGACAGAGTGGGATCACTAAATCACCGCCTCAGCCAATCACAGAGCGGGATCACTAAATCACCGCCTCAGCCAATCACAGAGTGGGATCACTAAATCAACACCTCAGCCAATCACAGAGCGGGATCACTAAATCACCGCCTCAGCCAATCACTGAGCGGGATCACTAAATCACCGCCTCAGCCAATCACAGAGTGGGATCACTAAATCAACACCTCGGCCAATCACAGAGCGGGATCACTAAATCACCGCGTCAGTCAATCACAGAGTGGGAACACTAAATCACCGCCTCAGCCAATCAGAGACTGGATTGCTAACTGATCACCTCAGCCAATCAGAGGCCAGTTCGACTATTGCACGAATCAGCCAATCAGAATTGCCGCTCACTTCCTCACAGCCAAGTCCACCAATGACTGGTCTCCGCACTTTGACTGACAGCGGATGAGCCAATCAGAGTCTGAGCTTTCTGACTGACAGCCGTGTCAGCCAATCAGAACACCGGCAGCTAACGGCCCCGCCCCCAGAGCAAATCCGGGGGTGACAAACAATTCAACCAATCAGGAAGCTGGTGTCAGTGTGTGAGGGTCAGTGTCCATGTGTGTATCACTGTGTGTGTGTGAGTGTGTGTCAGTGTGTATCACTGTGTGTGTGTCAGTGTGCATCACTGTGTGTGTGTGTAGGTCAGTGTGTATCACTGTGTGTGTGTCAGTGTGTATCACTGTGTGTGTGTGTGTGTATCACTGTGTGTGTGTAGGTCAGTGTGTATCACTGTGTGTGTGTCAGTGTGTGTCAGTGTGTATCACTGTGTGTGTGTGCATCACTGTGTGTGTGTAGGTCAGTGTGTATCACTGTGTGTGTGTCAGTGTGTGTCAGTGTGTATCACTGTGTGTGTGGGTCAGTGTGTATCACTGTGTTTGTTTGTGTCAGAGAGCATCACTGTGTGTGTGTGGGTCAGTGTGCATCACTGTGTGTGTGTGGGTCAGTGTGTATCACTGTGTGTGTGTGTGTCAGTGTGTATCACTGTGTGTGTGTCAGTGTGCATCGCTGGGTGTGTGTGTGTCAGTTTGTATCACTGTGTGTGTGGGTTAGTGTGTGTCGCTGGGTGTGTGTGTATCAGTGTGTATCACTGTGTGTGTGTCACTGTGTGTGTGTGTGTATGTGTCAATGTGTATCACTGTGTGGGGGGCTCAGGGTGCATCACTGTGTGTGTGTGTGTGTGTCAGCGTGTATCCCTGTGTGTGTGTGGGTCAGTGTGTATCACTTTGTGTTTGTGGGTCAATGTGTACCACTGTGTGTGTGTGTCAGTGTGTATCACTGTGTGTGTGTGGTTCAGTGTGTATCACTTTGTGTTTGTGGGTCAGTGTGTATCACTGTGTGTGTGTGTCAGTGTGTATCACTGTGTGTGTGTGTATCACTGTGTGTGTCAGTGTGCATCGCTGGGTGTGTGTGTGTCAGTTTGTATCACTGTGTGTGTGTGGGTTAATGTGCATCACTGTGTGTGTGTCACTGTGTGTGTATCAGTGTGTGTGTGTGTGTCAGTGTGTATTACTTTGTGTTTGTGGGTCAATGTGTACCACTGTGTGTGTGTCGGTCAGTGTGTATCACTGTGAATGTGTGTGGGTCAGTGTATATCACTGTGTGTGTGTGGGTTCGGGTGCATCACTGTGTGTGTGTGGGTGAGTGTGTATCACTGTGTGTGTGTGTGTCAGTGTGTATCACTGTGAATGTGTGTGGATCAGTGTCTTTCACTGTGTGTGTGTGGGTCAGTGCGCATCATTGTGTGTGTGTCTTTCAGTGTGTATCACTGTGCGTGTGTGGGTCAGTGTGTATCACTGTGTGTGTGTCTGGGTCAGTGTGTATCACTCTGTGTGTGTGGGTCAGTGCGCATCACTGTGTGTGTGTCAGTGTGTATCACTGTGTGTCTTTCAGCGTGTATCACTGTGTGTGTGAGGGTCAGTGTGTATCACTGTGTGTGTATGGGTCAGTGTGTATCACTGTGTGTGTGTGTGTCAGCGTGTATCACTGTGTGTCTTTCAGTGTGCATCACTGTGTATGTGTGGGTCAGTGTTTATCACTGTGTGTGTGTGGGCCAGTGTGTATCAGTTTGTGTATGTGTGTGGGTAAGTGTGTATCGCTGTATGTGTGGGTCAGTGTGTATCACTGTGTGTGTGTCAGTGTGTGTCACTGTGTGTGTCAGTGTGTATCACTGTGTGTGTGTCAGTGTGTATCACTGTGTGTGTCAGTGTGTATCAATGTGTGTGTATTTGTCAGTGTGCATCACTGTGTGTGTGTGTGTCAGTGTGTATCACTGTGTGTGTATGTTTCAGCGTGCATCACTGTGTGTGTGTGGGTCAGTGTGTATCACTGTGTGTGTCAGTGTGTATCACTGTGTGTGTGTCAGTGTGTATCACTGTGTGTGTCAGTGTGTATCACTGTGTGTGTGTCAGTGTGTATCACTGTGTGTGTCAGTGTGTATCACTGTGTGTGTGTCAGTGTGTATCACTGTGTGTGTCAGTGTGCATCACTGTGTGTGTGTGTGTCAGTGTGTATCGCTGTGTGTGTGTGTGTGTGTATCGCTGTGTGTGTGTGGGTCAGTGTGTATAACTGTGTGTGTATGTGTCAGTGTGTATCGCTGTGTGTGTGTGGGTCAGTGTGTATCACTGTTTGTGTGGGTCAGTGTGTATCACTGTGTGTATGTGTCAGTGTGTATCGCTGTGTGTGTGTCAGTGTGTATCACTGTGTGTGTGTGTGTCAGTGTGTATCGTTGTGTGTGTGTGAGTGTGTATCGCTGTGTGTGTGTCTGCTTGTATCACTGTGTGTGTGTGTGTATCATTGTGTGTGTGTGTGTCAGTGTGTATCACTGTGTGTGTGTGTCAGTGTGTATTACTGTGTGTGAGTGTGTCAGTGTGTACCACTGTGTGTGTCTGTGTGTGTCTGCTTGTATCACTCTGTGTGTGTCAGTGTGTATCACTGTTTGTGTGTGTCTGTGTATATCACTGTGTGTGTGTGTCTGCTTGTATCACTGTGTGTGGGTCAGTGTGTATCGCTGTGTGTGTGTGGGTCAGTGTGTATCACTGTGTGTGTGTGTGTGTGTGTGGGTCAGTGTGTATCACTGTGTGTGTGGGTCAGTGTGTATCACTGTGTGTGTGTGTGTGTGGGTCAGTGTGTATCACTGTGTGTGTGTGTCAGTGTGTATCACTGTGTGTGTGTCAGTGTGCATCACTGTGTGTGTGGGTTAGTGTGTATCACTGTGTGTGTGTGTGTTTCAGTGTGCATCGCTGGGTGTGTGTGTGTCAGTGTGTATCACTGTGTGTGTGTCACTGTGTGTGTGTGTGTGTGTCAGTGTGTATCACTGTGTGTGGGGCTCAGGGTGCATCACTGTGTGTGTGTGTCAGCGTGTATCCCTGTGTGTGTGTGGGTCAGTGTGTATCACTTTGTGTTTGTGGGTCAATGTGTACCACTGTGTGTGTGTGTCAGTGTGTATCACTGTGTGTGTTTGTGTCAAAGTGCATCACTGTGTGTGTGTCAGTGTGTATCACTGTGTGTGTCAGTGTGTATCACTGTGTGTGTGTGTGTGTGTGTGTCAGTGTGCATCGCTGGGTGTGTGTGTGTCAGTTTGTATCACTGTGTGTGTGTGGGTTAATGTGTATCACTGTGTGTGTGTCACTGAGTGTGTGTGTGTGTGTGTGTGTGTCAGTGTGTATCAGTGTGTGTGTGTGTGTCAGCGTGTATTACTTTGTGTTTGTGGGTCAATGTGTACCACTGTGGGTGTGTCGGTCAGTGTGTATCACTGTGAATGTGTGTGGGTCAGTGTGTATCACTGTGTGTGTGTGTGTGTCAGTGTGTATCACTGTGAATGTGTGTGGGTTCGTGTGCATCACTGTGTGTGTGTGGGTGAGTGTGTATCACTGTGTGTGTGTGTGTGTGTCAGTGTGTATCACTGTGAATGTGTGTGTGTCAGTGTGTATCATAATGTGTGTGTGGGTCACTGTGTATCATAATGTGTGTGTGGGTCAGTGCGCATCACTGTGTGTGTGTGTCAGTGTGTATCACTGTGTGTGGGTCAGTGTGTATCACTATGCGTGTGTGGGTCAGTGTGTATCACTGTGTGTGTGTGTGTGTGTGTGGGTAGGTGTGCATCACTGTGTGTGTGTGTGTGTGTGTGTATCGCTGTGTGTGTGTCAGTGTGTTTCACTGTGTGTGTGTCAGTGTGTATCAGTTTGTGTGTGTGTGTGGGTAAGTGTGTATCACTGTTTGTGTGGGTCAGTGTGTGTCACAGTGTGTGTGTGGGTCAGTGTGCATCACTGTGTGTGTGTGTGTGTGTGTCAGTGTGTACCGCTGTGTGTGTGTCAGTGTGTATCACTGTGTGTGTGTGTGTCAGCGTGTATCACTGTGTGTCTTTCAGTGTGCATCACTGTGTATGTGTGGGTCAGTGTTTATCACTGTGTGTGTGTGGGTCAGTGTGTTTCAGTTTGTGTGTGTGTGTGGGTAAGTGTGTATCACTGTTTGTGTGGGTCAGTGTGTATCACTGTGTGTGTGTCAGTGTGTATCACTGTGTGTGTCAGTGTGTATCACTGTGTGTGTGTCAGTGTGTATCACTGTGTGTGTCAGTGTGTATCACTGTGTGTGTATGTGTCAGTGTGCTTCACTGTGTGTGTGTGTGTGTCAGTGTGTATCGCTGTCTGTGTGTGGGTCAGTGTGTATCACTGTGTGTGTGTGTGTGTCAGTGTGTATCGCTGTGTGCGTGGGTCAGTGTGTATCACTGTTTGTGTGGGTCAGTGTGTATCACTGTGTGTGTATGTGTCAGTGTGTATCGCTGTGTGTGTGTGTCAGTGTGTATCACTGTGTGTGTGTGTGTGTGTCAGTGTGTATCGTTGTGTGTGTGTGTCAGTGTGTATCGCTGTGTGTGTGTCTGCTTGTATCACTGTGTGTGTGTGTGTGTATCATTGTATGTGTGTGTCAGTGTGCATCGCTGTGTGTGTGTGTGTGTGTGTCAGTGTGTATCGCTGTGTGTGTATGTGTCAGTGTGTATCGCTGTGTGTGTGTGTGTGTCAGTGTGTATCGCTGTGTGTGTGTGTGTCAGTGTGTATCACTGTGTGTGTGTGTGTCTGCTTGTATCACTGTGTGTGTGTGTGTCAGTGTGTATCGCTGTGTGTGTGTGGGTCAGTGTGTATCACTGTGTGTGTGTGTGTGTGTGTGTGGGTCAGTGTGTATCACAGTGTGTGTGGGTCAGTGTGTATCACTATGTGTGTGTGTGTGTGTGTCAGTGTGTACCGCTGTGTGTGTGTCAGTGTGTATCACTGTGTGTGTGTGTGTCAGCGTGTATCACTGTGTGTCTTTCAGTGTGCATCACTGTGTATGTGTGGGTCAGTGTTTATCACTGTGTGTGTGTGGGTCAGTGTGCATCAGTTTGTGTGTGTGTGTGGGTAAGTGTGTATCACTGTTTGTGTGGGTCAGTGTGTATCACTTTTTGTGTGTCAGTGTGTATCACTGTGTGTGTCAGTGTGTATCACTGTGTGTGTGTCAGTGTGTATCACTACGTGTGTCAGTGTGTATCACTGTGTGTGTTAGTGTGTATCACTGTGTGTGTGTCAGTGTGTATCACTGCGTGTGTCAGTGTGTATCACTGTGTGTGTATGTGTCAGTGTGCATCACTGTGTGTGTGTGTCAGTGTGTATCACTGTTTGTGTGGGTCAGTGTGTATCACTGTGTGTGTATGTGTCAGTGTGTATCGCTGTGTGTGTGTGTCAGTGTGTATCACTGTGTGTGCGTGTCAGTGTGTATCGTTGTGTGTGTGTGTCAGTGTGTATCGCTGTGTGTGTGTGTCTGCTTGTATCACTGTGTGTGTGTGTGTATCATTGTGTGTGTGTGTGTGTGTCAGTGTGTATCACTGTGTGTGTGTGTCAGTGTGTATCGCTGTGTGTGTGTGTGTGTCAGTGTGTATCACTGTGTGTGTATGTGTCAGTGTGCATCGCTGTGTGTGTGTGTGTGTGTGTCAGTGTGTATCACTGTGTGTGTGTGTGTCTGCTTGTATCACTGTGTGTGTGTGTGTCAGTGTGTATCACTGTTTGTGTGTGTCTGTGTGTATCACTGTGTGTGTGTGTGTGTCTGCTTGTATCACTGTGTGTGGGTCAGTGTGTATCGCTGTGTGTGTGTGTGGGTCAGTGTGTATCACTGTGTATGTGTGTGTGCGTGGGTCAGTGTGTATCACTGTGTGTGTGGGTCAGTGTGTATCACTGTGTGTGTTTGTGGGTCAGTGTGTATCACTGTGTGTGTGTGTGTCAGCGTGTATCACTGTGTGTCTTTCAGTCTGCATCACTGTGTATGTGTGGGTCACTGTTTATCACTGTGTGTGTGTGGGTCAGTGTGTATCACTGTGTGTGTGTGTGGGTAAGTGTGTATCACTGTTTGTGTGCGTCAGTGTGTATCACTGTGTGTGTGTCAGTGTGTATCACTGTGTGTGTCAGTGTGTATCACTGTGTGTGTGTCAGTGTGTATCACTGTGTGTGTCAGTGTGTATCACTGTGTGTGTATGTGTCAGTGTGCATCACTGTGTGTGTGTGTGTCAGTGTGTATCACTGTGTGTGTATGTGTCAGTGTGCATCACTGTGTGTGTGTGTGTCAGTGTGTATCGCTGTGTGTGTGTGGGTCAGTGTGTATAACTGTGTGTGTATGTGTCAGTGCGTATCGCTGTGTGTGTGTGGGTCAGTGTGTATCACTTTTTGTGTGGGTCAATGTGTATCACTGTGTGTCTGTGTGTGTCAGTGTGTATCGCTGTGTTTGTGTGTCAGTGTGTATCGTTGTGTGTGTGTGTGTGTGTCAGTGTGTATCGCTGTGTGTGTGTCTGCTTGTATCACTGTGTGTGTGTGTGTGTGTCAGTGTGTATCGCTGTGTGTGTGTGTGTCAGTGTGTATCGCTGTGTGTGTGTGTGTCAGTGTGTATCGCTGTGTGTGTATGTGTCAGTGTGTATCGCTGTGTGTGTGTGTCAGTGTGTATCACTGTGTGTGTGTCTGTCAGTGTGTTCACTGTGTGTGTGTGTGTCTGCTTGTATCACTGTGTGTGTGTGTCAGTGTGTATCACTGTTTGTGTGTGTCTGTGTGTATCACTGTGTGTGTCTGCTTGTATCACTGTGTGTGTGTGTTTGTGTGTGCGTGTGTGTGTGTGTGGGTCAGTGTCTATCATTGTGTGTGTGGGTCAGTGTGTATCACTGTGTCTGTGTGTGGGTCAGTGTGTATCACTGTGTGTGTGTGTGTGGGTCAGTGTGTATCGCTGTGTGTGTGTGGGTCAGTGTGTATCACTGTGTGTGTGTGTGGGTCAGTGTGTATCGCTGTGTGTGTGTGGGGGGGGGGGGGGGTCAGTGTGTATCACTGTGTGTGTGTGTGGGTCAGTGTGTATCACTGTGTGTGTGTGTGTCAGCGTGTATCACTGTGTGTCTTTCAGTCTGCATCACTGTGTATGTGTGGGTCAGTGTTTATCACTGTGTGTGTGTGGGTCAGTGTGTATCAGTTTGTGTGTGTGTGGGTAAGTGTGTATCACTGTTTGTGTGCGTCAGTGTGTATCACTGTGTGTGTGTCAGTGTGTATCACTGTGTGTGTCAGTGTGTATCACTGTGTGTGTGTCAGTGTGTATCACTGTGTGTGTGTCAGTGTGTATCACTGTGTGTGTCAGTTTGTATCACTGTGTGTGTATGTGTCAGTGTGCATCACTGTGTGTGTGTGTGTCAGTGTGTATCACTGTGTGTGTGTCAGTGTGTATCACTGTGTGTGTCAGTGTGTATCACTGTGTGTGTATGTGTCAGTGTGCTTCACTGTGTGTGTGTGTGTGTGTGTGTGTCAGTGTGTATCGCTCTTGTGTGTGTGGGTCAGTGTGTATCACTGTGTGTGTGTGTGTGTCAGTGTGTATCGCTGTGTGCGTGGGTCAGTGTGTATCACTGTTTGTGTGGGTCAGTGTGTATCACTGTGTGTGTATGTGTCAGTGTGTATCGCTGTGTGTGTGTGTCAGTGTGTATCACTGTGTGTGTGTGTGTGTGTGTGTCAGTGTGTATCGTTGTGTGTGTGTGTCAGTGTGTATCGCTGTGTGTGTGTCTGCTTGTATCACTGTGTGTGTGTGTGTATCATTGTATGTGTGTGTCAGTGTGTATCGCTGTGTGTGTGTGTGTGTGTGTCAGTGTGTATCGCTGTGTGTGTATGTGTCAGTGTGTATCGCTGTGTGTGTGTGTGTGTCAGTGTGTATCGCTGTGTGTGTGTGTGTCAGTGTGTATCACTGTGTGTGTGTGTGTCTGCTTGTATCACTGTGTGTGTGTGTGTCAGTGTGTATCGCTGTGTGTGTGTGGGTCAGTGTGTATCACTGTGTGTGTGTGTGTGTGTGTGGGTCAGTGTGTATCACAGTGTGTGTGGGTCAGTGTGTATCACTATGTGTGTGTGTGTGTGTGTGTGTGTGTGTCAGTGTGTACCGCTGTGTGTGTGTCAGTGTGTATCACTGTGTGTGTGTGTGTCAGCGTGTATCACTGTGTGTCTTTCAGTGTGCATCACTGTGTATGTGTGGGTCAGTGTTTATCACTGTGTGTGTGTGGGTCACTGTGTATCAGTTTGTGTGTGTGTGTGGGTAAGTGTGTATCACTGTTTGTGTGGGTCAGTGTGTATCACTTTTTGTGTGTCAGTGTGTATCACTGTGTGTGTCAGTGTGTATCACTGTGTGTGTGTCAGTGTGTATCACTACGTGTGTCAGTGTGTATCACTGTGTGTGTTCGTGTGTATCACTGTGTGTGTGTCAGTGTGTATCACTGCGTGTGTCAGTGTGTATCACTGTGTGTGTATGTGTCAGTGTGCATCACTGTGTGTGTGTGTCAGTGTGTATCACTGTTTGTGTGGGTCAGTGTGTATCACTGTGTGTGTATGTGTCAGTGTGTATCGCTGTGTGTGTGTGTCAGTGTGTATCACTGTGTGTGTGTGTCAGTGTGTATCGTTGTGTGTGTGTGTGTCAGTGTGTATCGCTGTGTGTGTGTGTCTGCTTGTATCACTGTGTGTGTGTGTGTATCATTGTGTGTGTGTGTGTGTGTCAGTGTGTATCACTGTGCGTGTGTGTCAGTGTGTATCGCTGTGTGTGTGTGTGTGTCAGTGTGTTTCACTGTGTGTGTATGTGTCAGTGTGCATCGCTGTGTGTGTGTGTGTGTGTGTGTCAGTGTGTATCACTGTGTGTGTGTGTGTCTGCTTGTATCACTGTGTGTGTGTGTGTCTGCTTGTATCACTGTGTGTGGGTCAGTGTGTATCGCTGTGTGTGTGTGTGGGTCAGTGTGTATCACTGTGTGTGTGTGTGTGCGTGGGTCAGTGTGTATCACTGTGTGTGTGGGTCAGTGTGTATCACTGTGTGTGTTTGTGGGTCAGTGTGTATCACTGTGTGTGTGTGTGTCAGCGTGTATCACTGTGTGTCTTTCAGTCTGCATCACTGTGTATGTGTGGGTCACTGTTTATCACTGTGTGTGTGTGGGTCAGTGTGTATCACTGTGTGTGTGTGTGGGTAAGTGTGTATCACTGTTTGTGTGCGTCAGTGTGTATCACTGTGTGTGTGTCAGTGTGTATCACTGTGTGTGTCAGTGTGTATCACTGTGTGTGTGTCAGTGTGTATCACTGTGTGTGTCAGTGTGTATCACTGTGTGTGTATGTGTCAGTGTGCATCACTGTGTTTGTGTGTGTCAGTGTGTATCACTGTGTGTGTATGTGTCAGTGTGCATCACTGTGTGTGTGTGTGTCAGTGTGTATCGCTGTGTGTGTGTGGGTCAGTGTGTATAACTGTGTGTGTATGTGTCAGTGTGTATCGCTGTGTGTGTGTGGGTCAGTGTGTATCACTTTTTGTGTGGGTCAATGTGTATCACTGTGTGTCTGTGTGTGTCACTGTGTATCGCTTTGTGTGTGTGTCAGTTTGTATCGTTGTGTGTGTGTGTGTGTGTGTCAGTGTGTATCGCTGTGTGTGTGTCTGCTTGTATCACTGTGTGTGTGTGTGTGTGTCAGTGTGTATCGCTGTGTGTGTGTGTCAGTGTGTATCGCTGTGTGTGTGTGTGTCAGTGTGTATCGCTGTGTGTGTATGTGTCAGTGTGTATCGCTGTGTGTGTGTGTCAGTGTGTATCACTGTGTGTGTGTCTGTCAGTGTGTTCACTGTGTGTGTGTGTGTGTCTGCTTGTATCACTGTGTGTGTGTGTCAGTGTGTATCACTGTTTGTGTGTGTCTGTGTGTATCACTGTATGTGTCTGCTTGTATCACTGTGTGTGTGTGTTTGTGTGTGTGTGTGTGTGTTTGGTCAGTGTCTATCACTGTGTGTGTGGGTCAGTGTGTATCAATGTGTCTGTGTGTGGGTCAGTGTGTATCACTGTGTGTGTGTGTGTGGGTCAGTGTGTATCGCTGTGTGTGTGTGGGTCAGTGTGTATCACTGTGTGTGTGTGTGGGGGTCAGTGTGTATCGCTGTGTGTGTGTGTGGGGGGGTCAGTGTGTATCACTGTGTGTGTGTGTGGGTCAGTGTGTATCACTGTGTGTGTGTGTGTCAGCGTGTATCACTGTGTGTCTTACAGTCTGCATCACTGTGTATGTGTGGGTCAGTGTTTATCACTGTGTGTGTGTGGGTCAGTGTGTATCAGTTTGTGTGTGTGTGGGTAAGTGTGTATCACTGTTTGTGTGCGTCAGTGTGTATCACTGTGTGTGTGTCAGTGTGTATCACTGTGTGTGTGTCAGTGTGTATCACTGTGTGTGTCAGTTTGTATCACTGTGTGTGTATGTGTCAGTGTGCATCACTGTGTGTGTGTGTGTCAGTGTGTATCACTGTGTGTGTATGTGTCAGTGTGCATCACTGGGTGTGTGTGTGTCAGTGTGTATCGCTGTGTGTGTGTGGGTCAGTGTGTATCACTTTTTGTGTGGGTCAGTGTGTATCAGTGTGTGTGTGTGTGTGTGTCAGTGTGTATCGCTGTGTGTGTGTCAGTGTGTATCGTTGTGTGTGTGTGTGTGTCTGTGTGTATCGCTGTGTGTGTGTCTGCTTGTATCACTGTGTGTGTGTGTGTGTGTCAGTGTGTATCACTGTGTGTGTCAGTGTGTATCACTGTGTGTGTGTGTCAGTGTGTATCGCTGTGTGTGTGTGTGTCAGTGTGTATCACTGTGTGTGTGTGTGTCAGTGTGTATCGCTGTGTGTGTATGTGTCAGTGTGTATCGCTGTGTGTGTGTGTGTGTGTCAGTCTGTATCACTGTGTGTGTGTCTGTCAGTGTGTTCACTGTGTGTGTGTGTGTGTCTGCTTGTATCACTGTGTGTGTGCGTCAGTGTGTATCACTGTTTGTGTGTGTCTGTGTGTATCACTGTGTGTGTCTGCTTGTATCACTCTGTGTGTGTGTGTGTGTGTGTGTGTGTGGGTCAGTGTCTATCACTGTGTGTGGGTCAGTGTGTATCACTGTGTCTGTGTGTGGGTCAGTGTGTATCACTGTGTGTGTGTGTGGGTCAGTGTGTATCGCTGTGTGTGTGTGGGTCAGTGTGTATCACTGTGTGTGTGTGTGGGTCAGTGTGTATCGCTGTGTGTGTGTGGGTCAGTGTGTATCACTGTGTGTGTGTGTGTGGGGGGGGGGGGTCAGTGTGTATTACTGTGTGTGTGTGTGGGTGGATCAGTGTATATCACTTTGTGTGTGTGTGTGTGGGTCAGTGTGTATCGCTGTGTGTGTGTGTGGGTCAGTGTGTATCACGGTGTGTGTGTGTGTGGGTCAGTGTGTATCGCTGTGTGTGTGTGGGTCAGTGTGTATCACTGTGTGTGTATGTGTCAGTGTGCATCACTGGGTGTGTGTGTGTCAGTGTGTATCGCTGTGTGTGTGTGGGTCAGTGTGTATAACTGTGTGTGTATGTGTCAGTGTGTATCGCTGTGTGTGTGTGGGTCAGTGTGTATCACTTTTTGTGTTGGTCAGTGTGTATCAGTGTGTGTGTGTGTGTGTGTCAGTGTGTATCGCTGTGTGTGTGTGTCAGTGTGTATCGTTGTGTGTGTGTGTGTGTGTCAGTGTGTATCGCTGTGTGTGTGTGTCTGCTTGTATCACTGTGTGTGTGTGTGTGTCAGTGTGTATCACTGTGTGTGTGTGTGTCAGTGTGTATCACTGTGTGTGTGTGTCAGTGTGTATCGCTGTGTGTGTGTGTGTGTGTCAGTGTGTATCACTGTGTGTGTGTGTGTCAGTGTGTATCGCTGTGTGTGTATGTGTCAGTGTGTATCGCTGTGTGTGTGTGTGTGTGTCAGTGTGTATCACTGTGTGTGTGTCTGTCAGTGTGTTCACTGTGTGTGTGTGTGTGTCTGCTTTTATCACTGTGTGTGTGTGTCAGTGTGTATCACTGTTTGTGTGTGTCTGTGTGTATCACTGTGTGTGTCTGCTTGTATCACTCTGTGTGTGTGTGTGTGTGTGTGTGGGTCAGTGTCTATCACTGTGTGTGGGTCAGTGTGTATCACTGTGTCTGTGTGTGGGTCAGTGTGTATCACTGTGTGTGTGTATGTGTCAGTGTGCATCACTGGGTGTGTGTGTGTCAGTGTGTATCGCTGTGTGTGTGTGGGTCAGTGTGTATCACTGTGTGTGTATGTGTCAGTGTGCATCACTGGGTGTGTGTGTGTCAGTGTGTATCGCTGTGTGTGTGTGGGTCAGTGTGTATAACTGTGTGTGTATGTGTCAGTGTGTATCGCTGTGTGTGTGTGGGTCAGTGTGTATCACTTTTTGTGTGGGTCAGTGTGTATCAGTGTGTGTGTGTGTGTCAGTGTGTATCGCTGTGTGTGTGTGTCAGTGTGTATCGTTGTGTGTGTGTGTGTCAGTGTGTATCGCTGTGTGTGTGTGTCTGCTTGTATCACTGTGTGTGTGTGTGTCAGTGTGTATCACTGTGTGTGTGTGTGTCAGTGTGTATCACTGTGTGTGTATGTGTCAGTGTGTATCGCTGTGTGTGTGTGTGTGTGTCAGTGTGTATCACTGTGTGTGTGTCTGTCAGTGTGTTCACTGTGTGTGTGTGTGTGTGTGTCTGCTTGTATCACTGTGTGTGTGTGTCAGTGTGTATCACTGTTTGTGTGTGTCTGTGTGTATCACTGTGTGTGTCTGCTTGTATCACTCTGTGTGTGTGTGTGTGTGTGTGTGTGGGTCAGTGTCTATCACTATGTGTGGGTCAGTGTGTATCACTGTGTCTGTGTGTGGGTCAGTGTGTATCACTGTGTGTGTGTGTGGGTCAGTGTGTATCGCTGTGTGTGTGTGGTTCAGTGTGTATCACTGTGTGTGTGTGTGGGTCAGTGTGTATCGCTGTGTGTGTGTGGGTCAGTGTGTATCACTGTGTGTGTGTGTGGGGGGGGTTCAGTGTGTATCACTGTGTGTGTGTGTGGGTGGATCAGTGTGTTTCACTTTGTGTGTGTGTGTGTGGGTCAGTGTGTATCGCTGTGTGTGTGTGGGTCAGTGTGTATCACTGTGTGTGTGTGTGTGGGTCAGTGTGTATCGCTGTGTGTGTGTGGGTCAGTGTGTATCACTGTGTGTGTGTGTGTGTGTGTGTGTGTGGGTCAGTGTGTATCACTGTGTGTGTGTGTGTGTGTGTGGGTCAGTGTGTATCACTTTGTGTGTGTGTGTCTGGGTCAGTGTGTATCACTGTGTGTAGAAATCATAGAAACCCTACAGTGCAGAAGGAGGCCATTCGGCCCATCGAGTCTGCACCGACCACAATCCCACCCAGGCCCTACCCCCACATATTTACCCGCTAATCCCTCTAACCTACGCATCTCAGGATTCTAAGGGGCAATTTTTAACCTGGCCAATCAACCTAACCCGCACATCTTTAGACTGTGGGAGGAAACCGGAGCACCCGGAGGAAACCCACGCAGACACGAGGAGAATGTGCAAACTCCACACAGACAGTGAACCGAGCCGGGAATCGAACCCAGGTCCCTGGAGCTGTGAAGCAGCAGTGCTAACCACTGTGCCACCGTGCCGCCTGTGTGTGTCTTTCAGTGTGTATCACTGTGTATTTGTGGGTCAGTGTTTATCACTGTGTGTGTGTGGGTCAGTGTGTATCAGTTTGTGTGTGTGTTTGGGTAAGTGTGTATCACTGTTTGTGTGGGTCAGTGTGTATCGCTGTGTGTGTGTGGGTCAGTGTGTATCACTGTGTTTGTGTGTGTCAGTGTGTATCGCTGTGTGTGTGTGGGTCAGAGTGTATCACCGTGTGTGTATGTGTCAGTGTGTATCGCTGTGTGTGTGTGGGTCAGTGTGTATCACTGTTTGTGTGGGTCAGTGTGTATCACTGTGTGTGTGTGTCAGTGTGTATCGCTGTGTGTGTGTGTCTGTGTGTATCACTGTGTGTGTGTGTGTCAGTGTGTATCGTTGTGTGTGTGTGTGTTTGTCAGTGTGTATCGCTGTGTGTGTGTCTGCTTGTATCACTGTGTGTGTGTGTCAGTGTGTATCACTGTGTGTGTGTGTGTCAGTGTGTATCACTGTGTGTGTGTGTGTGTCAGTGTGTATCGCTGTGTGTGTGTGTCAGTGTGTATCGCTGTGTGTGTATGTGTCAGTGTGTATCGCTGTGCGTGTGTGTGTCACTGTGTATCACTGTGTCTGTGTGTGTCAGTGTGTTCACTGTGTGTGTGTGTGTCTGCTTGTATCACTGTGTGTGTGTGTCAGTGTGTATCACTGTTTGTGTGTGTCTGTGTGTATCACTGTGTGTGTCTGCTTGTATCACTGTGTGTGCGTGTGTGTGTGGGGGTCAGTGTGTATTACTGTGTGTGGGTCAGTGTGTATCACTGTGTGCGTGTGTGGGTCAGTGTGTATCACTGTGTGTGTGTGTGGGTCAGTGTGTATCGCTGTGTGTGTGTGGGTCAGTGTGTATCACTGTGTCTGTGTGTGTATGGGTCAGTGTGTATCACTGTGTGTGTGTGTGTGTGTGTCAGTGTGTATCACTGTGTGTGTGTGTCTGGGTCAGTGTGTATCACTGTGTGTAGAAATCATAGAAACCCTACAGTGCAGAAGGAGGCCATTCGGCCCATCGAGTCTGCACCGACCACAATCCCACCCAGGCCCTACCCCCACATATTTACCCGCTAATCCCTCTAACCTACGCATCTCAGGATTCTAAGGGGCAATTTTTAACCTGGCCAATCAACCTAACCCGCACATCTTTGGACTGTGGGAGGAAACCGGAGCACCCGGAGGAAACCCACGCAGACACGAGGAGAATGTGCAAACTCCACACAGACAGTGAACCGAGCCGGGAATCGAACCCAGGTCCCTGGAGCTGTGAAGCAGCAGTGCTAACCACTGTGCCACCGTGCCGCCTGTGTGTGTCTTTCAGTGTGTATCACTGTGTATGTGTGGGTCAGTGTTTATCACTGTGTGTGTGTGGGTCAGTGTGTATCAGTTTGTGTGTGTGTTTGGGTAAGTGTGTATCACTGTTTGTGTGGGTCAGTGTGTATCGCTGTGTGTGTGTGGGTCAGTGTGTATCACTGTGTGTGTGTGTGTGTGTGTGTCAGTGTGTATCGCTGTGTGTGTGTGGGTCAGAGTGTATCACCGTGTGTGTATGTGTCAGTGTGTATCGCTGTGTGTGTGTGGGTCAGTGTGTATCACTGTTTGTGTGGGTCAGTGTGTATCACTGTGTGTGTGTGTCAGTGTGTATCGCTGTGTGTGTGTGTCTGTGTGTATCACTGTGTGTGTGTGTGTCAGTGTGTATCGTTGTGTGTGTGTGTGTTTGTCAGTGTGTATCGCTGTGTGTGTCTGCTTGTATCACTGTGTGTGTGTGTCAGTGTGTATCACTTTGTGTGTGTGTGTCAGTGTGTATCACTGTGTGTGTGTCAGTGTGTATCGCTGTGTGTGTGTCAGTGTGTATCGCTGTGTGTGTATGTGTCAGTGTGTATCGCTGTGCGTGTGTGTGTCACTGTGTATCACTGTGTCTGTGTGTGTCAGTGTGTTCACTGTGTGTGTGTGTGTGTCTGCTTGTATCACTGTGTGTGTGTGTCAGTGTGTATCACTGTTTGTGTGTGTCTGTGTGTATCACTGTGTGTGTCTGCTTGTATCACTGTGTGTGCGTGTGTGTGTGGGGGTCAGTGTGTATCACTGTGTGTGTGTGTGGGTCAGTGTGTATCACTGTGTGTGTGTGTGGGTCAGTGTGTATCGCTGTGTGTGTGTGGGTCAGTGTGTATCACTGTGTCTGTGTGTGTATGGGTCAGTGTGTATCACTGTGTGTGTGTGTGTGTGTGTGTGTGTGTCAGTGTGTATCACTGTGTGTGTGTGTGTCTGGGTCAGTGTGTATCACTGTGTGTAGAAATCATAGAAACCCTACAGTGCAGAAGGAGGCCATTCGGCCCATCGAGTCTGCACCGACCACAATCCCACCCAGGCCCTACCCCCACATATTTACCCGCTAATCCCTCTAACCTACGCATCTCAGGATTCTAAGGGGCAATTTTTAACCTGGCCAATCAACCTAACCCGCACATCTTTGGACTGTGGGAGGAAACCGGAGCACCCGGAGGAAACCCACGCAGACACGAGGAGAATGTGCAAACTCCACACAGACAGTGAACCGAGCCGGGAATCGAACCCAGGTCCCTGGAGCTGTGAAGCAGCAGTGCTAACCACTGTGCCACCGTGCCGCCTGTGTGTGTCTTTCAGTGTGTATCACTGTGTATGTGTGGGTCAGTGTTTATCACTGTGTGTGTGTGGGTCAGTGTGTATCAGTTTGTGTGTGTGTTTGGGTAAGTGTGTATCACTGTTTGTGTGGGTCAGTGTGTATCGCTGTGTGTGTGTGGGTCAGTGTGTATCACTGTGTGTGTGTGTGTGTCAGTGTGTATCGCTGTGTGTGTGTGGGTCAGAGTGTATCACCGTGTGTGTATGTGTCAGTGTGTATCGCTGTGTGTGTGTGGGTCAGTGTGTATCACTGTTTGTGTGGGTCAGTGTGTATCACTGTGTGTGTGTGTCAGTGTGTATCGCTGTGTGTGTGTGTCTGTGTGTATCACTGTGTGTGTGTGTGTCAGTGTGTATCGTTGTGTGTGTGTGTGTTTGTCAGTGTGTATCGCTGTGTGTGTGTCTGCTTGTATCACTGTGTGTGTGTGTCAGTGTGTATCACTGTGTGTGTGTGTGTCAGTGTGTATCACTGTGTGTGTCAGTGTGTATCGCTGTGTGTGTGTGTCAGTGTGTATCGCTGTGTGTGTATGTGTCAGTGTGTATCGCTGTGCGTGTGTGTGTCACTGTGTATCACTGTGTCTGTGTGTGTCAGTGTGTTCACTGTGTGTGTGTGTGTGTCTGCTTGTATCACTGTGTGTGTGTGTCAGTGTGTATCACTGTTTGTGTGTGTCTGTGTGTATCACTGTGTGTGTCTGCTTGTATCACTGTGTGTGCGTGTGTGTGTGGGGGTCAGTGTGTATTACTGTGTGTGGGTCAGTGTGTATCACTGTGTGTGTGTATGGGTCAGTGTGTATCACTGTGTGTGTGTGTGGGTCAGTGTGTATCGCTGTGTGTGTGTGGGTCAGTGTGTATCACAGTGTCTGTGTGTATGGGTCAGTGTGTATCACTGTGTGTGTGTGTGTGTGTGTGTGTGTCAGTGTGTATCACTGTGTGTGTGTGTCTGGGTCAGTGTGTATCACTGTGTGTAGAAATCATAGAAACCCTACAGTGCAGAAGGAGGTCATTCGGCCCATCGAGTCTGCACCGACCACAATGCCACCCAGGCCCTACCCCCACATATTTACCCGCTAATCCCTCTAACCTACGCATCTCAGGATTCTAAGGGGCAATTTTTAACCTGGCCAATCAACCTAACCCGCACATCTTTGGACTGTGGGAGGAAACTGGAGCACCCGGAGGAAACCCACGCAGACACGAGGAGAATGTGCAAACTCCACACAGACAGTGACCCGAGCCGGGAATCGAACCCAGGTCCCTGGAGCTGTGAAGCAGCAGTGCTAACCACTGTGTTACCGTGCCGCCTGTGTGTGTCTTTCAGTGTGTATCACTGTGTATGTGTGGGTCAGTGTTTATCACTGTGTGTGTGTGGGTCAGTGTGTATCAGTTTGTGTGTGTGTGTGGGTAAGTGTGTATCACTGTTTGTGTGTGTCAGTGTGTATCGTTGTGTGTGTGGGTCAGTGTGTATCACTGTGTGTGTGTGTGTGAGTGTGTATCAATGTGTGTGTGTAGGGGTCATTGTGTATCGCTGTGTGTGGGGTCAGTGTGTATCACTGTGTGTGTGTGGGTCAGTGTGTATCACTGTGTGTGTGTGTATGTGTATCTTTGTGTGTCTCTGTGTGTGGATATATATATATCTATATAAATATATTTATTTTTCGTATATAATCTATATCAGTGTGGATGTGTTTGTGTGTGCGCGTGTTGTCCCAAATCTGGAGATTTCCCAGTCTTCTGAGGAGTTAAACTCCCTCTTGAAGCTGAGCGAAACCCTTTTAAAAACATGGCAGTATCTGTTAGGAGCTTTGAGCTTTAACAAAGGGTCACCTGGACTCGAAACGTCAGCTCTTTCCTCTCCTTACAGATGCTGCCAGACATGCTGAGATTTTCCAGCGTTTTCTCTTTTGGTTTCAGATTCCAGCAGCCGCAGTAATTTGCTTTTATCCTTTTAAAAACATAATAGATCAGCGCAAAGAGACATCACGGATACTGATTCACACAAAGTGAGAGAGTCAGAGAGAGAGAGTGACAGAGAGAGATACAGAGTGAGAGAGGCAGAAATTCACCACCACCCCCTCCAAGGAATTAGAGGGACGAAAGACTGAACTTCTAAAACTGAACTGTAAAGGCGTCTGTGCATTCGATTTAATAATTAGCTTCATTGCTCTGTCTCACACTCCTGTTATTTTGGATACAGAACAAACTAATAGACCAGTTCATATGACAGAATTAATTTTCTGTTTGTCATCCACCAAAGGGTGAACATATTTGTGACGAATTGCAAAGCTTGGCTATTTGAACCGCAGGTCTTCAAACTCCAGCCCCCACCGCGTTCGGGGTAATACAGAGACAACAACACACGAGTGTGGCCTGTGGAACAGGCCTCAGTTCATCATCCTCCTCTGGAGAAAATCTCTGGTCCAAGGGTTCCGAGTCACATTTCAGTCTTCAAAATTCAAATGCCTGGGGAGAAGAAATAGAGAAAAATAATTAATTAAATACAAGAAAACGTTTCAATTAAACACCCAGCCCATCGCCAATGAGGGGAATCACACAGACCCAGCTCATCACCAATCGGGAATCACACAGACCCAGCTCATCGTCAATGGGGGGAATCGCACAGACTCAGCCCATCGCCAATGGGGGGAATCACACAGACCCAGCTCATCGCCAATGGGGAGAATCACACAGAGCCAGCTCATCACCAATGGGGGGAATCACACAGACCCAGCTCATCACCAATGGGGGGGGGGAATCACACAGATCCAGCTCATCACCAATGCGGGAATCACACAGACCCAGCTCATCACCAATGGGGGGAATCACACAGACCCAGCTCATCGCCAATGGGGGAATCACACAGACCCAGCTCATCACCAACGGGGGGAATCACACAGATCCAGCTCATCACCAATGGGGGGAATCACACAGACGCTGCTCATCGTCAATGGGCTGGCCAGCGATCGAGCTGTCTGGCAAACTGCAGGCTGACAGATCGGGGCCACTGCACATGCACAGAGTCCAGGAACTGTCAGACTCCGGCCTGAATAGACCCCGCCCCCCGATCTTTTAATGATATTCACTATTGTGGCCTCTGCGTTGCACAGATTGTGGGAGATTCGAGACTGAACTCCCACGGAAAAAAACCCAGTGTGATTTACACCAGTTTTCCAGCCAATTCAGCACTTAGAACTTTGTTGGGAGAATCGCCCCCTGGGTCTTGTATCGGCGAGATAGTCAACATCTGTTTAGTCAACAGTTTAGGAGAGTGGTCCAAGAAGTGGCTGATGAAATTCAACGTGGGCAAGTGCGAGGTTGTACACTTTGGAAAAAAGAATAGAGGCATGGACTATTTTCTAAACGGTGACAAAATTCATAATGCTAAAGTGCAAAGGGACTTGGGAGTCCTAGTCCAGGATTCTCTAAAGGTAAACTTGCAGGTTGAGTCCGTAATTAAGAAAGCAAATGTAATGTTGTCATTTATCTCAAGAGGCTTGGAATACAAAAGCAGGGATGTACTTCTGAGGCTTTATAAAGCACTGGTTAGGCCCCATTTGGAGTACTGTGAGCAATTTTGGGCCCCACACCTCAGGAAGGACATACTGGCACTGGAGCGGGTCCAGCGGAGATTCACACGGATGATCCCAGGAATGGTAGGCCTGACATACGATGAACGTCTGAGGATCGTGGGATTATATTCATTGGAGTTTAGGAGGTTGAGGGGAGATCTGATAGAAACTTACAAGATAATGAACGGCTTAGATAGGATGGACGTAGGGAAGTTGTTTCCATTAACAGGGGAGACTAGGACGCGGGGGCACAGCCTTAGAATAAAAGGGAGTCACTTTAGAACAGAGATGAGGAGAAATTTCTTCAGCCAGAGAGTGGTGGGTCTGTGGAATTCATTGCCACAGAGGGCTGTGGAGGCCGAGACGTTGAGCGTCTTCAAGACAGAAATTGATAAATTCTTGATTTCTCGAGGAATTAAGGGCTATGGGGAGAGAGCGGGTAAATGGAGTTGAAATCAACCATGATTGAATGGTGGAGTGGACTCGATGGGCCGAATGGCCTTACTTCCGCTCCTATGTCTTATGGTCTTATGGTCTTTTCCCAAAGGTAGGGGAGTCTAAAACAAGAGGTACAGGTTAAAGGTGAGAGGGGAGAGATACAGAAGGATCCAGAGGGGGGCAAATGTTTCACACAACGGGTAATGAGTGTCTGGAACAAGCTGCCAGAGGCAATAGCAGAGGTGGGTACAATTTTGTCTGATACAAAGCAATTAGACAGTTACATGGGTAAGATGGGTACAGAGGGATATGGGCCAAATGCGGACAATTGGGACTAGCTTCGTGGTTAAAGAAAAGAGTGGTAAGTTGGGTCGAAGGGCCTGTTTCCATGCTGTAAACCTCGATGACTCTGTGACTAACTTTCATAGATACGCGATCTGAAATGTCTCAGGACTGAGCAGCACAGCTCCCACTGGGTACAAATCGTGCTATTTAAATGTCATTTATCAAAGAACATTTATAACTTAACTCCATGTCTTTATAGCACCTTCTCCAGACCCTCACCACAGAGGGAATGTTTATAATTTGATATTTTATTATTTTGAATCATGTAAATGCAAAGGAGCAGAATTTTAAACGGAAGATCATTCTTTGTGAATGTCTCCAATAGGTCACTTTGTCACAGGTCAAACAACGAAGTGGATTGATTTGATTTATTATTGTCACACGTATTAGTATTCAGTGAAAAATATTGTTTCTTGCAAGCTTTGCAAAGCATACCGTTCAGAGAGAAGGAAAGGAGAGGATGCAGAATGTAGTGTTACAGTCATAGCTCGGGTGGAGAGAAAGATCAATTTAATATGAGGGCCCCAGGGCCTGATGGAATCTATCCAAGGCTGCTCAGGGAGACGAGAGGTGAAAGCGTTGGGCCTCTGACGCAAATCTTTGTCTCGTCACTGGACGCAGGTGAGGTACCAGAGGATTGGAGGATAGCTAATGTGGTCCCGTTATTTAAGAAGGGTAGGAAGGATAACCCGGGTAATTATAGGCCGGTGAGCTTGACGTCCGTGGTGGGGAAGTTGTTGGAGAAGATTCTTAGAGATAGGATGTGTGCGCATTTAGAAAGGAATAAACTCATTAACGATAGTCAGCATGGTTTTGTGAGAGGGAGGTCATGCCTCACTAACCTGGTGGTGTTTTTTGAAGAAGTGACCAGAATGGTTGACGAAGGAAGGGGCGTGGATGTTGTCTATATGGACTTTAGTAAAGCGTTTGACAAAGTCCCTCATGGTAGGCTAGTGAAAAAGGTTGGATCTCATGGGATAAAGGGGGAGGTGGCTAGATGGGTGGAGAACTGGCTTGGTCATAGAAGACAGAGGGTGGTAGTGGAAGGGTCTTTTTCCGGCTGGAGGCCTGTGACTAGTGGTGTTCCGCAGGGCTCTGTATTGGGACCTCTGCTGTTTGTGATTTATATAAATGATCTGGAAGAAGGAGTAACTGGGGTGATCAGTAAGTTTGCGGACGACACAAAACTGGCAGGACTTGCAGATAGTGAGGAACATTGTCAGAGGCTACAGAAGGATATAGATAGGCTGGAAATTTGGGCAAAGAAATGGCAGATGGAGTTCAATCCTGATAAATGCGAAGTGATGCATTTTGGTGGGAATAATGTAGGGAGGAGCTGCACGATAAATGGAAGAACCATAAAGGGTGTAGAGACGCAGAGGGACCTGGGTGTGCAAGTCCACAGATCTTTGAAGGTGACGTCACAGGTGGAGAAGGTGGTGAAGAAGGCATATGGAATGCTTGCCTTTATAGGACGGGGCATAGAGTATAAAAGTTGGGGTCTGATGTTGCAGATGTACAGAACGTTGGTTCGGCCGCATTTGGAATACTGCGTCCAGTTCTGGTCGCCACACTACCAGAAGGACGTGGAGGCTTTGGAGAGAGTACAGAGCAGGTTTACCAGGATGTTGCCTGGTATGGAGGGGCTTGGTTATGAGGAAAGATTAGGGAAACTGGGGTTGTTCTCCTTGGAAAGACGGAGGATGAGGGGAGACTTAATAGAGGTGTATAAAATTATGAAAGGCATAGGTAAGGTGAACGGTGGGAAGCTTTTCCCCGGGTCGGTGGTGACGTTCACGAGGGGTCATAGGTTCAAGGTGAAGGGGGGGCGGTTTAACACAGATATCAGAAGGACATATTTTACACAGAGGGTCGTGGGGATCTGGAATGTGTTGCCGGGCAAGGTGGTGGAGGCGGACACACTGGGAACGTTTAAGACTTATCTAGACAGCTATATGAACGGAGTGGGAATGGAGGGATACAAAAGAGTGGTCTAGTTTGGACCAGGGAGCGGCGCGGGCTAATTGTTCCTTGTTTCTCGTTTCAAGGCTTCATTCTATGATCATCTTGCTGGTGCCAGTACAGAGCGAGACTGCGGATAGTTGGGAACCTGTCTCGGAGGCAGGGAATTCAGATGGTGTTCGTAAAGCAGAAGTGGAAATGAATAGGGTTGGGAAGCATTTTCTGATCAGGGCCAGTGTGATCTCCTGGACTCGTTTCGATCGCCTCAGGGGGTCGGAGAGGAATTTCCCAGAATTTTTTTTTCTCCGTATTGGCCCTGGGGTTTTCACTCTGGGTTTTCGCCTCTCCCTGGAGATCACATGGTCTGGAATGGGGGGGGTGGGGGTGAGTTAATAGGTTGTGATGAACAAAGCATCGTCGCTGTGACGGACAGCTCGGTGGATAGGATATTAGGATGTAGATAGGCTGGAAAATTGGGCGGGGATCCTGGAATCAGGATTCAATCCTGGACCGGGGAGCGGCGCGGGCTTCGAGGGCCGAAGGGCCTGTTCCTGTGCTGTATTGTTCTTTGTTCTTTGAGGTAGGTCCATTCAAAAGTCTGATGGCAGCAGGGAAGAAGCTGTTCTTGAGTTGGTTGGTGCGAGTCCTCAGACTTTGTCCTTTTCCCGATGGAAGCAGGTGAAAGAGAGAATGTCCGGGGTACGTGGGGTCCTTAATTATGCTGGCTGCTTTGCCGAGGCAGCGGGCAGTGTAGACAGAGTCAATGGATGGGAGGCTGGTTTGTGTGATGGATTGGGCTTTGTTCATGACCCTTCATTCCGGGGGATTAGCGGGGTAAATATGTGGGGTTGCGGGGATAGGGCCTGGGTGGGGTTGCCGTTGGTGTAGATTCGATGGACTGAACGGCCTCCTTCTGCACTGTGGGGATCCTATGAGTCGATGATTGTATGATTTTGAATGAATGGATCAACACTGGGAAATAATTATCAATCATGAAACATTCTTGCTGAATGAAATGCCCAGATTGACGGTAATAATGATGTGAGTGCCCTGAATAAATCAACTATTGAGACAAATGATGATTTCAAAGTGATTATTTTCAAATAATATTAAAGCAAATCTGTGTCATTCACAGCAGAAGGCTCGCAATTGAATTATGTCAAATATTTATTTTTTTGGCATAAACATCCAAGGACGCAGAACAACTTGTTGATTCTTTTCGATCGAGGCTTCAGATCCAGTGCCGTGCAGTTAGAAAATAATCTTTGTCATCCTCCCCTGATTCACTGCTTGTGAATGAATAAGAGAAATATCCAAGAAAGGTTCAATTACGCATCAGTTTAAAGTTTGTTCATTCATGTCACAAGTAGCGTGGGCGGCACGGTGACACAGTGGTTAGCACTGCTGCCTCACAGCTCCAGGGACCCGGGTTCAATTCCAGCCTCGGGTCACTGTCTGTGGGAGTTTGTACGTTCTCCCCGTGTCGGTGTGGGTTTCGTCCGGGTGCTCCGGTTTCCTCCCACACTCCAAAGATGTGCACGTTAGAAGGATTGGCCGAGCGAAATGGCCCCTTCGTGTCAGGGCTCCAGCAGGAGGATTACAAGGGTTTCAGAGATCAAGTCTGGGTGGGAGTGTTGTCAGTACAGGCTCAATGGGCTGAATGGCCTCCTCCTGCACTGCAGGGATTCTATGAATCTATGATTAATTCAGCACTCAAATTAAAACTCCAATGCTTGAGAGAAGAGTCATTAAGGACGTTTAAATCAAATTAAAGTTTATTTATTAGTGTCAAAAGGAGGCTGATATTAACACTGCAATGAAGTTACTGTGAGAATCCCCTAGTCTCCACACTCCGATGCCTGTTCGGGGACACTGAGGGGTAATTTAGCACGGCCAATGCACCCTAACCAGCACGTCTTTCAGACTGAGGGAGGAAACTGAAGCGCTGTGGGAGGGGGGGCGTGCGGGGGAGGGGGTGTGCGGGGGAGGGGGCGTGCGGGGGAGGGGTCGTGCGGGGGAGGGGGGGTGCGGGGGAGCGGCTGTGTGGGGGAGGGCGCGTGCGGGGGAGGGCGCGTGCGGGGGAGGGCGCGTGCGGGGGAGGGGGCGTGCGGGGGAGGGGGCGTGCGGGGGAGGACGTGTGTGGGGGAGGGGATGTGCGGAGGAGGGTGCGTGCGGGGGAGAGGGTGCGTGCGGGGGAGAGGGTGCGTGCGGGGGAGAGGGTGCGTGCGGGGGAGAGGGGGTGTGCGGGGGAGAGGGGGTGTGCGGGGGAGGGGGGTGTGTGGGGGAGAACGGCGCGGGGGAGGGGGGCGTGTGGGGGAGGGGGTGTGTGGGGGAAGGTGTGCGGGGGAGGGGGGCGTGTGGGGGAGGGGGTGTGTGGGGGAAGGTGTGCGGGGGAGGGGGTGCGGGGGAGGGGGCGTGTGGGTGAGGGGGTGGGCGGGGGAGGGGGCGTGTGGGTGAGGGGTTGTGCGGGGAGGGGGTGCGGGGGAGGGGGTGCGGGGGAGGGGGGGTGCGGGGGAGGGGGGGTGCGGGGGAGGGGGGGTGCGGGGGAGGGGGGGTGCGGGGGAGGGGGGGTGCGGGGGAGGGGGGGTGCGGGGGAGGGGGGGTGCGGGGGAGGGGGCGTGCGGGGGAGGGGGCGTGCGGGGGAGGGGGCGCGGGGGAGGGAGTGTGAGCGGGAGGCGGTGTGCGGGGGGAGGGGGCGCGAGGGAGGGACTGTGAGGGGGAGGGGGTGCGCGGGGGAGGGGGCGAGCGGGGGAGGGGATGCGCGGGGGAGGGGGCGTGCGGGGGAGGGGGCGCGCGGGGGAGGGGTGTTGCGGGGGAGGGGGCGTGCGGGGGAGGGGGGTTGCGGGGGAGGGGGCGTGCGGGGGAGGGGGCGTGCGGGGGAGGGTGTGCGGGGGAGGGGGGTGCGGGGGATGGGGTGCGGGGGAGGGGGGGCGGGTGAGGGGGCGCGCGGGGGAGGGGGGGTGCGGGGGAGGGAGTGTGAGGGGGAGGAGGTGTGCGGGGGAGAACTGTCGATTGACTGTAGATTAAATGAGATGTGTTTGCACACTCTTGTCACGTTAATTCTCAATGCTTTATTTTCTTATTAACATTTATTTTTCTTGTTCGACAGATTTGATTATCTGCTGCAACAGACCGAGCTTTTTGCCCACTTTATCCAACCTGCTGCACAGAGAACTCCAACGTCTCCTTTAAAGATGAAACCCGGGCGCCCTCGATTAAAGAAAGATGAGAAACAGACGCTTCTGTCGGTTGGACAGTAAGATATATTCCAGGCAATGTGTTTTTGGATTCATGATGCAAATTCTGAGAGATTTCAACTTGGAAATTGTTCCTGGCGTTTGAAGGCCAAAGAGGCGTTAATGTTGGGGTCAACGTAGAATGGTGGAAGTGAAGCTTTCATTCCTCCTTGAGGTTTTGGGGCCTCGGCTTTCAGTGATTTGGATATAACTCTTTACTGCTTCATCCACATTTGCAGACTAGGTTAGGAGCAACCACAAATTGGGATCATATGATGGAGTTGCAAAGGATAGCCCAGTGAGTGGGCAAAGCTGTGGCAAATGTAGTTCAGTGTGGAGAAGTGTGAGGCCACCCACTTTGGAACTGAGAAAGGCAAATCTAAGTGTTTTCGACAAGAGAGATTAGTTGTGGAGGAGCAAAAGAGATTTGAGTTTCCATATATACAAATAACACGATATTACTGCACCTTTACAAAAGATAATGGAATATGCTAAGAGGAAGATGGCATTTATCTCAAAATAGATTGGGATGAAAAAATGAGGAAGCTGTACAGAGCCTTGGTCAAACCTCAGCTGGAGAACTGCCTTTGGTTCTGGGCAACGAACCTCAGGAAAGTAATATTGGTCTGGCACCGGGATGCTATCTGGTCTTAGTGTCAGGTTATGGGAACATAACATGTTCCGTAAATCTGGCTTTCATTCCGTTGAGTTTAGAGTATTAAAGAGTGGCCAAATTGAGGTGTTTAAAATGATTGGGGGATTTGATAGGATAGATACAGAGACTAATTTCTTTTGAGGGAAATCTGGTTCAAGGGGGCACATCTTAATATTAGAACGAGGTTAGTTAGGATTGAAAGTAAGGGCTATTTCGTTCCACTTGGTGGAAAGGTCTGCCCCAAATGGCTGTGGGTGTTAAATTTTCTGAATGGATTTTTTTCTTTGTTGGCTGCACTATCAAGTGATATGAAGCAACAGCAGGCATGATTTAATTGAATAAACAGATATCTGAGGTTGCATGGCCTACACCTTTTCCCTGCCTTTTTAAAGTTCAAACAGCATCTTAGTCACCAAGTGTTCAAATATCCTGCATCCGTATAACAGGTGTGGAATTCCTGTCAACCTTGCATTAAAAACACTGATGTTATTAAATGTGTCACATGTATGATTGAAGAGTCTGTTGACAACTATTGGCACAAAAGATTATACATGTGTAATTACCGAATTAAATTAAAAAGTACTAATATGCTGTGTAATCTACCAGGGTCTTGGGAGAGTATTTACATAACAGTAGATTTCAAAGTTTATGTTTGGAATCAACTTTAAATTAAAACAATGGCCACCTGCATGAATTGCAATTTTGAATCTTAGTTCAATAACATGCTGTACGTAGGGCATGGTGGCACAGTAGTTAGGGTGGCAGTGTGGCAGTGGTTAGCACTGCTGCCCCACAGCGCCAGGGACCCAGGTTCGATTTCCGGCTTGGGTCACTGTCTGTATAGAGTTTGCACATTCTCCCCGTGTCTGCGTGGGTTTCCTCCGGGTGCTCCGGTTTCATCCCACAGTCCAAAGATTAGGGTTAGGTGAATTGGCCATGCTAAATTGCCCCTTAGTGTCAGGGGAACTAGCGAGGGTAAATGCATGGCATTATGGGGATAGGGTCTGGGTGGGATTGAGGCCGGTGCAGACTCCATGGGCCAAATGGCCTCTTTCTGCACTTTAGGATTCTATGTACTAATCTTCACCACAAAAGTGATGCACAATCTCCAAAATAATTTGTACGGTGCTGTATATTCTGAAGTGATTGTGGATTTGAAATTGACTGCAGTAACAGCTCTTTTAAAATGGTTTGGAAAGTAATAGTAACCCCTCGCACAAAACTATTCACTTTTAATTCTTAGCTATCGGCATCGTCGGACGGAACAGGAAGAGGATGAAGAGCTACTGTCAGAAAACAGCAAGACAACCAATGTCTGTACAAGGTTTGAAGAATCCCCATCATGTGCGTAAAGCCATTTTATTCATTATTTCATACATGAGTTAATGTCGCTCAGTTTTCACTACCTTTTCCCAATTCCTTTCACATTTTCAGTCACCATTCATCGATGTGCAGTGTTCAATTTTGTCAAAATTAGACTTGTGGGAACATTTGAGACTGTTGTAATTAAATCTCCAAAAACAGCACCTCCCGTTCTCCTGGTTTAATTGGCTGTATTTATTGGCATAAGGGGTCTTTTTAATGGAACAATCTACTAATGCTGAGAGACACCACGGACTCACTCCAGCCTAACTTGTAATCTGACATCATATTTTCTGACTGGATATTTTGGATATTGAGTATTTTGAGGTCAGATTCAGCATGAATAAAATGCAGGGTAAAGCTGAAAGATCTCCCTCATGCCAGTATGACATGTGTTTCATATATCAGCCTTTCACCTTGCTCTTTGTTTTGTTCAGCTTTGCCCTCTCAACCAGTGCTCCCAAGGAACTGAGTTGAAACTGCTGCAACTTATTTTTCATGGGGTCCTAGCAGCCATTTTAACATGTTAGTGTGAGCCACATGAAAAGGAACCATCTGTTTTCATGAGGAATAATTGGATTATTATACAGATTGCGTCCATGTAACATGCTGTCCTTCTGGTGTTGAGAATCATGTATAATCAGTTCCTTACCCTATGAAATGGTGAGCTGAATGATCTGTTCTCCCAAATGGCATTTCCCCAATCAAAGAACAAAGAAAAGTACAGCACAAGACAGCCCCTCCAGCCCTCCCAGCCTGTGCCAATCATGATGCCCTGACTAAAATAAAGAAAAACCCTTCTGTCCTTATTTGGGTCTGTATCCCTCTATTCTCTCCCTATTGATTTACCCGCTGAGATGCCTCTTAAATGTTGTTAATGTGCCTGCTTCCCCCACCTCCCCTGGTAGTGCATTCCAGGCCTGTGAGAAACTTCCCCCACAAAACTCCCTTAAATTTTACCCCTCTCACCTTGAACCTGCGCCCCCTTGTAATTAACACTTCCACCCTTGGAAAAAAGCTTCTGACTATCCACCCTGCCTATGCCTCTCATCATTGTGTCCACCTCTATCTGGTCTGTCCTCAGCCTCTGTCTTTCCAATGAAAACAGTCTTAGTTTATTCAACCTCTCCTCATAGCCAACACCCTTGAGACCAGGCAACATCCTGGTTAACCTTCTTTGCAATCTCTCCAAAGCTTCCACATCCTTCTGGTAGTGTGATGACCAGAACGGCACGCAATCCTCCAAATACTCATAACATATTCAAAATCCCAGTAATGTCCATGCAATGATTTCTCACAAAGCAGTCAAAGCCCAGTAAACTGGTTCCTCACCATCATTCCTTCTCTCTGCCCTCCCAATCTTGCTCATACTTGCCTTAGTGAAGTTTAGGTGCTCTGTTTAACAGTTTATGTTTCTGTATATACTTTGGTCTTGTTTTATTGGTCAATTGAGCTGCTATAGAATGGTAGTAGTCGTGGTGAAAATCACCACCTTTGTTTTGGAGCCTGCGTCTGAACGCTGACATTCTTTATGCAAACATTGAGACCCTAATACCAAATGGATTGTGCTGCTTGCTTTTTGTTGTCTCAAGCTATCATGGTGCTTTCAGTTCAATGGTTCCTGAAACAGTAATACGTTTCCTTTAGTTTATGGCACTGATTTCATTTCCCCTTGAGCTGTACTCTGTGCAGACTCTTGCAACGGTTGAAGGCTCTAAATGTTTGGGGTCTCTTCCACAGATGTAAAAGGAGGGAAACTCCGCCACTATCAGATCCGTGGACTGAATTGGCTGATTTCTTTATCTGAGAATGGCATTAATGGTATCCTGGCAGATGAAATGGTATGAATACACATTGATTGTAGACATAACAATTGTTTGGTGTCGGCATGTGAGATGTTTAGTTTAAAGGATTTAATAAGATAAATGTCTCTGTCGTGTACTGGTTATCACGTTCGCCTCACGTGAAAGGCTCCCGGCTCAAAACGGGGCGAAGCATTCATTATATGTATTCAAGAGGTGGCTCGGTAAAGCACTTGGGGTGAATGGGATCAAAGGTTATTGGGGGGGGGGGAAGCAGGATGAGGCTATTGAGTTGGATGATCCGCCATGATCGTAATGAATGGGGGAGCAGGCTCGAAGGGCCAAATGGCCTCCTCCTGCTCCTATCTTCGATGTTTCTAAATCGGGAACAAGTATCTTCTCCCGGATGTTCGAGGGTGTACCATTCAAAGATTAGCGGAAACCTGGAACGTTTGTTTTCTCCTACTTCCTGCCAAAACCTAGCCTTTTATTTTATAAAAAACTTGAGACATGGTTAGTCTGGACATCTCAAAACTGAGACCAAGGTGTTTGTTAGATTAGTGTGAAGGGAAATGGAACCAAGGCAGATAAAGGGAGTTCCGATGTAGATAAGCTATGATCTAATTAAATTGCAGAACAAACTTGATGGGCCGAATGGTTTCTTCCAGTACATTTCAGAAATGCTTCAGGACAACACTGATGAAAAAACAGCCTTTGATTCTCAGATAATTAATTGTTTTACTTTGTTTAACAGGGCCTCGGGAAGACTTTGCAAACTATTGCTCTTCTTGGGTACATGAAACATGATAGAAACATTCCTGGACCTCACATGGTTCTAGTCCCCAAGTCTACACTGCACAACTGGATGCTTGAGTTCAACAGATGGATACCGACTCTTCGAACTATTTGTTTAATAGGTGACAAGGATCAAAGGGTAAGAACTGTGTTTTATGTTCCCAAAAATACTGTTGGAAAATACAGCTGATGCATGGAGTTTAATTTGAAAATGCATTGCACGTTGTGGAAGTAATCCGTGCAGTGCTTGTTGGATCTCCTGCCACATGTTGGCCGACCCCAGTGGGAATGTACAAAGGCCGAATGGCCTCTTCCTGCACTGTAGGGATTATATGGTTTGGAGAATAGGGCCTGGGTGGGATTGTGGTCGGTGCAGACTCAATGTGCCGAATGGCCTCTTCCTGCACTGTAGGGATTCTATGGTTTGGAGAATCGGGCCTGGGTGGGATTGTGGTCGGTGCAGACTCAATGGGCCGAATGGCCTCTTCCTGCACTGTAGGGATTCTATAGTTTGGAGAGTTGCCAAGAGCCAATTGCCCTTTGGCCCCTCTCCACCTTTGCCTGTCCTGCTCTTGACGCTGCTCACTGCTGGCGGGGCTGGAAAATCCCAACGGCAGTGTTTTATTCAGCTAAATTTGTCTGATTAATGCCTGTGATCAGATCTGTTTCTGCTGCATCCCAATTGTCTTCCAGAAAAATAAATTTCTGGTGTTTGGAAAACTGAAATGTAACCCACTTCTTACTTTATCAGGCAGCTTTCATCAGAGATGTCCTCCTTCCTGGAGAGTGGGATGTCTGTGTGACGTCGTATGAAATGCTCATCAGGGAGAAACCTGTTTTCAAAATATTTAATTGGCGATATCTGGTTATAGATGAAGCTGACAGGATCAAAAATGGGAAACCCAAGGTAAGTGTGTTTTCCCTTCATTTTCTCTGCTCTCTTCCCCATCCCGTCCATTACCACCAGAGTTAATGGCTACCATTGTAGTGAATGCTACATTTTCTGCCTCATCTTCAGGTGAATTGGGGAGAAACGCAGGCTTGATTTGGAGCATGGGGGCATGAGCAGGGGGCGACATGGTAGCTCGGTGGTTCGCACTGCTGCCTCACAGCGCCAGCGACCCAGGTTCGATTCCCAGCTTGGGTCATCGTCTGTGTGGAGTTTACACGTTCTCCCCGTGTTTGTGTGGGTTTCCTCCGGGTGCTCCGGTTTCCTACCACAGTCCAAAAAAATTGCTGGTTACGTGCGTTGGCCGTGCTAAATTCTCAGTGGACCGAAGTGTGGCGGCTAGGGGATTTTCAGAGTAACTTCATTGCAGTGTTAATGTAAGCCTACTTGTGCCACTAATAAATAAACTTTAAAACTTTGTAAACCATGTGTCACATTCTCGGTTATATATCATGGAGTGAGGTTATTTTTGAGCAAGGTGCAGTTATGTGTGGGACCAGACAGAAAATGAGGCACAGAAGTTTGCTGCACACTGTTCCCCTGGAGAGGGGAATGCAAAGACGGGGTAAGACGGAGTGGCAAAGAACAGTAAAAAAGAATTCAGTGTGGATGGAAGTGACTGTTCTCTGGTGAATGAGATAACGAAGGACAGGAAGATTGGAACAAAAGGTTGGAGCGAAATCCAGGAATAGAGATTTTGAAATGAAGGAAAATGATACATTTTGAGTTCTAATGGTTAATATAATTGTTATTTGCTGCTTTCACTGTTCCTTCGCACTTCCATCAAAGCTTTAAGAGCTAAATTAAAAGGGTTATTTATTGTCACAGATGGAATGCGAATCTTGAGGAAAAGAGCGCTTTAATCTCACAATCCAATGCATAGAACATAGAACAGTACAGCACAGAACAGGCCCTTCGGCCCACGATGTTGTGCCGAGCTTTATCTGAAACCAAGATCAAGCTATCCCACTCCCTATCATCCTGGTGTGCTCCATGTGCCTATCCAATAACCGCTTAAATGTTCCTAAAGTGTCTGACTCCACTATCACTGCAGGCAGTCCATTCCACACCCCAACCACCCTCTGCGTAAAGAACCTACCTCTGATATCCTTCCTGTATCTCCCACCACGAACCCTATAGTTATGCCCCCTTGTAATAGCTCCATCCACCCGAGGAAATAGTCTTTGAACGTTCACTCTATCTATCCCCTTCATCATTTTATCAACCTCTATTAAGTCTCTCCTCAGCCACCTCCGCTCCAGAGAGAACAGCCCTAGCTCCCGCAACCTTTCCTCATAAGACCTACCCTCCAAACCAGGCAGCATCCTGGTAAATATCCTCTGCACTCTTTCCAGCGCTTCCACATCCTTCTTATAGTGAGGTGACCAGAACTGCACACAATATTCCAAATGTGGTCTCACCAAGGTCCTGTACAGTTGCAGCATAACCCCATGGCTCTTAAACTCCAACCCCCTGTTAATAAAAGCTAACACACTATAGGCCTTCTTCACAGCTCTATCCACTTGAGTGGCAACCTTTAGAGATCTGTGGACATGAACTCCAAGATCTCTCTGTTCCTCCACAGTCTTCAGAACCCTACCTTTGACCCTGTAATCCACATTTAAATTAGTCCTCCCAAAATGAATCACCTCACATTCATCAGGGTTGAACTCCATTTGCCATTTTTCAGTCCAGCTTTGCATCCTATCTATGTCTCTTTGCCGCCTACAACAGCCCTCCACCTCATCCACTACTCCACCAATCTTGGTGTCATCAGAAAATTTACTGATCCACCCTTCAGCCCCCTCCTCTAAGTCATTAATAAAAATCACAAAGAGCAGAGGACCAAGCACTGATCCCTGTGGCACTCCGCTAGCAACCTGCCTCCAGTCCGAAAATTTTCCATCCACCACCACCCTCTGTCTTCGATCAGACAGCCAGTTACCTATCCAATCGGCCAACTTTCCCTCTATCCCACACCTCCTTACTTTATTCATAAGCCGACCATGGGGGACCTTATCAAACGCTTTACTAAAATCCATGTATATGACATCAACTGCCCTACCTTCATCAACACACTTAGTTACCTCCTCAAAAAATTCGATCAAATTTGTGAGGCACGACATGCCCTTCACGAATCCGTGCTGACTATCCCGGATTAATCCACATCTTTCTAAATGGTCGTAAATCCCATCTCTAAGGACCTTTTCCATCAATTTATCAACCACCGAAGTAAGACTAACCGGTCTATAATTACCAGGGTTATTTCTATTCCCTTTCTTAAACAGAGGAACAACATTCGCCATTCTCCAGTCCTCTGGCACCTTCCCCGTGGACAGCGAGGACCCAAAGATCAAAGCCAAAGGCTCTGCAATCTCATCCCTTGCCTCCCAAAGAATCCTAGGATACATCTCATCAGGCCCAGGGGACTTATCGACCTTCAGTTTATTCAAAACTGCCAGGACATCCTCCCTCCGAACATCTATTTCCTCCAGCCTATTAGCCTGTAACACCTTCTCTTCCTCAAAAACATGGCCCCTCTCCTTGGTGAACACTGAAGAAAAGTATTCGTCCATCACCTCGTCTATCTCTACTGACTCCATACACAAGTTCCAACTACTGTCCTTGACCGGCCCTAACCTCACCCTGGTCATTCTTTTATTCCTCACATAAGAGTAAAAATCCTTGGGGTTTTCCTTGATCCGACCCTCCAAGGACTTCTCGTGTCCCCTCCTAGCTCTCCTAAGCCCCTTTTTCAGCTCATTCCTTGCTAACTTGTAACCCTCAATCGAGCCATCTGAACCTTGTTTCCTCATCGCGACATAAGCTTCCCACTTCCTTTTCACAAGACATTCCACCTCTTTTGTGAACCATGGTTCCCTCACTCGGCCATTTCCTCCCTGCCTGACAGGGACATACCTATCAAGGACATCCAGTATTTGTTCCTTGAAAAAGTTCCACTTTTCATTAGTTCCTTTCCCTGACAGTTTCTGTTCCCAACTTATGCCCCCTAATTCTTGCCTAATCGCATCATAATTACCTCTCCCCCAATTGTAAACCTTGCCCTGCCGTACGGCCCAATCCCTCTCCATTGCAATAACAAAAGACACTGAATTGTGGTCACTATCTCCAAAGTGCTCTCCCACAACCAAATCTAACACTTGGCCCGGTTCAATGCAGACAATCATTTTTTAAGTTAAAGTTTATCAGTGTCACAAGTAGGCTTACATTAACACTGTAATGAAGCTACTGTGAAAATCCCCTGGTCGCCACACTGTGGCGCCTGTTCGGGTTACACTGAGGGAGAATTTAGCACAGCCAATGCACCCTAACCAGCATGTCTTTCGGACTGTGGGAGGAAACCGGAGCACCCGGAGGAAACCCACACAGACATGGGGAGAACATGCGGACTCCACACAGTTACCCAAGCCGGAAATCAAACACTGGTCCCTGTTGCTGTGAGGCAGCAGTGCGAACCGCTGTGCCATATTCAACCAAATTACTCCAGGGGTTCAGAAACTTCTGGGAAAGTTATTGCACCATCAATTATTGAGGCTCGATAGTTAATCTCTGGGTTTTAACACTAGTGGAAGAGTGGAGTGGAAATATTTGAATTGAAAATCAAAGATCAGATCTGTTTATTCAGACCGTACTGTGCTCTTGTTTTAGAAGCTTTTTAACCAGGTGCGCCTTCCACAACCATTGCTTTTTAACCAGCTGCTCCTTCCACAACCATTGCTTTTTAACCAGCTGTCCCTTCCACAACCATTGCTTTTTAACCAGCTGTCCCTTCCACAACCATTGCTTTTTAACCAGCTGCTCCTTCCACAACCATTGCTTTATAACCAGCTGCTCCTTCCACAACCATTGCTTTTTAACCAGCTGCTCCTTCCACAACCATTGCTTTTTAACCAGCTGCCCCTTCCACAACCATTGCTTTTTAACCAGCTGCCCCTTCCACAACCATTGCTTTTTAACCAGCTGTCCCTTCCACAACCATTGCTTTTAAACCAGCTGCCCCTTCCACAACCATTGCTTTTTAACCAGCTGCTCCTTCCACAACCATTGCTTTTTAACCAGCTGCCCCTTCCACAACCATTGCTTTTTAACCAGCTGTCCCTTCCACAACCATTGCTTTTTAACCAGCTGTCCCTTCCACAACCATTGCTTTTTAACCAGCTGCCCCTTCCACAACCATTGCTTTTTAACCAGCTGTCCCTTCCACAACCATTGCTTTTTAACCAGCTGCCCCTTCCACAACCATTGCTTTTTAACCAGCTGTCCCTTCCACAACCATTGCTTTTTAACCAGCTGCTCCATCCACAACCATTGCTTTTTAACCAGCTGTCCCTTCCACAACCATTGCTTTTTAAATAGCTGTCCCTTCCACAACCATTGCTTTTTAACCAGCTGCCCCTTCCACAACCATTGCTTTTTAACCAGCTGTCCCTTCCACAACCATTGCTTTTTAACCAGCTGCTCCTTCCACAACCATTGCTTTTTAACCAGCTGCTCCTTCCACAACCATTGCTTTTTAACCAGCTGCTCCTTCCACAACCATTGCTTTTTAAACAGCTGTCCCTTCCACAACCATTGCTTTTTAACCAGCTGCTCCTTCCACAACCATTGCTTTTTAACCAGCTGCTCCTTCCACAACCATTGCTTTTTAAACAGCTGTCCCTTCCACAACCATTGCTTTTTAACCAGCTGCTCCTTCCACAACCATTGCTTTTTAACCAGCTGCTCCTTCCACAACCATTGCTTTTTAACCAGCTGTCCCTTCCACAACGATTGCTTTTTAACCAGCTGTCCCTTCCACAACCATTGCTTTTTAACCAGCTGCTCCTTCCACAACCATTGCTTTTTAACCAGCTGCTCCTTCCACAACCATTGCTTTTTAACCAGCTGCTCCTTCCACAACCATTGCTTTTTAACCAGCTGTCCCTTCCACAACCATTGCTTTTTAACCAGCTGTCCCTTCCACAACGATTGCTTTTTAACCAGCTGTCCCTTCCACAACCATTGCTTTTTAACGAGCTGCTCCTTCCACAACCATTGCTTCTTAACCAGCTGTCCCTTCCACAACGATTGCTTTTTAACCAGCTGTCCCTTCCACAACCATTGCTTTTTAACGAGCTGCTCCTTCCACAACCATTGCTTCTTAACCAGCTGCTCCTTCCACAACCATTGCTTTTTAACCAGTTGCTCCTTCCACAACCATTGCTTTTTAACCAGCTGTCCCTTCCACAACCATTGCTTTTTAACCAGCTGCCTCTTCCACAACCATTGCTTTTTAACCAGCTGCTCCTTCCACAACCATTGCTTTTTAACCAGCTGTCCCTTCCACAACCATTGCTTTTTAACCAGCTGCTCCTTCCACAACCATTGCTTTTTAACCAGCTGCTCCTTCCACAACCATTGCTTTTTAACCAGCTGTCCCTTCCACAACCATTGCTTTTTAACCAGCTGCTCCTTCCACAACCATTGCTTTTTAACCAGCTGCTCCTTCCACAACCATTGCTTTTTAACCAGCTGCTCCTTCCACAACCATTGCTTTTTAACCAGCTGTTCCTTCCACAACGATTGCTTTTTAACCAGCTGCTCCTTCCACAACCATTGCTTTTTAACCAGCTGCTCCTTCCACAACCATTGCTTTTTAACCAGCTGTCCCTTCCACAACCATTGCTTTTTAACCAGCTGCTCCTTCCACAACCATTGCTTTTTAAACAGCTGTCCCTTCCACAACCATTGCTTTTTAACCAGCTGCTCCTTCCACAACCATTGCTTTTTAACCAGCTGCTCCTTCCACAACCATTGCTTTTTAACCAGCTGTCCCTTCCACAACGATTGCTTTTTAACCAGCTGTCCCTTCCACAACCATTGCTTTTTAACCAGCTGCTCCTTCCACAACCATTGCTTTTTAACCAGCTGCTCCTTCCACAACCATTGCTTTTTAACCAGCTGCTCCTTCCACAACCATTGCTTTTTAACCAGCTGTCCCTTCCACAACCATTGCTTATTAACCAGCTGCTCCTTCCACAACCATTGCTTTTTAACCAGCTGTCCCTTCCACAACGATTGCTTTTTAACCAGCTGTCCCTTCCACAACCATTGCTTTTTAACCAGCTGCTCCTTCCACAACCATTGCTTCTTAACCAGCTGCTCCTTCCACAACCATTGCTTTTTAACCAGCTGCTCCTTCCACAACCATTGCTTTTTAACCAGCTGTCCCTTCCACAACCATTGCTTTTTAACCAGCTGCCTCTTCCACAACCATTGCTTTTTAACCAGCTGCTCCTTCCACAACCATTGCTTTTTAACCAGCTGCTCCTTCCACAACCATTGCTTTTTAACCAGCTGCTCCTTCCACAACCATTGCTTTTTAACCAGCTGCTCCTTCCACAACCATTGCTTTTTAACCAGCTGCTCCTTCCACAACCATTGCTTTTTAACCAGCTGTCCCTTCCACAACCATTGCTTTTTAACCAGCTGCTCCTTCCACAACCATTGCTTTTTAACCAGCTGCTCCTTCCACAACCATTGCTTTTTAACCAGCTGCTCCTTCCACAACCATTGCTTTTTAACCAGCTGCTCCTTCCACAACGATTGCTTTTTAACCAGCTGCTCCTTCCACAACCATTGCTTTTTAACCAGCTGCTCCTTCCACAACCATTGCTTTTTAACCAGCTGTCCCTTCCACAACCATTGCTTTTTAACCAGCTGCTCCTTCCACAACCATTGCTTTTTAAACAGCTGTCCCTTCCACAACCATTGCTTTTTAACCAGCTGCTCCTTCCACAACCATTGCTTTTTAACCAGCTGCTCCTTCCACAACCATTGCTTTTTAACCAGCTGTCCCTTCCACAACGATTGCTTTTTAACCAGCTGTCCCTTCCACAACCATTGCTTTTTAACCAGCTGCTCCTTCCACAACCATTGCTTTTTAACCAGCTGCTCCTTCCACAACCATTGCTTTTTAACCAGCTGCTCCTTCCACAACCATTGCTTTTTAACCAGCTGTCCCTTCCACAACCATTGCTTATTAACCAGCTGCTCCTTCCACAACCATTGCTTTTTAACCAGCTGTCCCTTCCACAACGATTGCTTTTTAACCAGCTGTCCCTTCCACAACCATTGCTTTTTAACCAGCTGCTCCTTCCACAACCATTGCTTCTTAACCAGCTGCTCCTTCCACAACCATTGCTTTTTAACCAGCTGCTCCTTCCACAACCATTGCTTTTCAACCAGCTGTCCCTTCCACAACCATTGCTTTTTAACCAGCTGCCTCTTCCACAACCATTGCTTTTTAACCAGCTGCTCCTTCCACAACCATTGCTTTTTAACCAGCTGCTCCTTCCACAACCATTGCTTTTTAACCAGCTGCTCCTTCCACAACCATTGCTTTTTAACCAGCTGCTCCTTCCACAACCATTGCTTTTTAACCAGCTGTCCCTTCCACAACCATTGCTTTTTAACCAGCTGCTCCTTCCACAACCATTGCTTTTTAACCAGCTGCTCCTTCCACAACCATTGCTTTTTAACCAGCTGCTCCTTCCACAACCATTGCTTTTTAACCAGCTGCTCCTTCCACAACGATTGCTTTTTAACCAGCTGCTCCTTCCACAACCATTGCTTTTTAACCAGCTGCTCCTTCCACAACCATTGCTTTTTAACCAGCTGTCCCTTCCACAACCATTGCTTTTTAACCAGCTGCTCCTTCCACAACCATTGATTTTTTAACCAGCTGCCCCTTCCACAACCATTGCTTTTTAACCAGCTGCTCCTTCCACAACCATTGCTTTTTAACCAGCTGTCCCTTCCACAATCATTGCTTTTTAACCAGCTGCTCCTTCCACAACCATTGCTTTTTAACCAGCTGCTCCTTCCACAACGATTGCTTTTTAACCAGCTGCTCCTTCCACAACCATTGCTTTTTAACCAGCTGCTCCTTCCACAACCATTGCTTTTTAACCAGCTGCTCCTTCCACAACCATTGCTTTTTAACCAGCTGCTCCTTCCACAACCATTGATTTTTTAACCAGCTGCCCCTTCCACAACCATTGCTTTTTAACCAGCTGCTCCTTCCACAACCATTGCTTTTTAACCAGCTGTCCCTTCCACAATCATTGCTTTTTAACCAGCTGCTCCTTCCACAACCATTGCTTTTTAACCAGCTGCTCCTTCCACAACCATTGCTTTTTAACCAGCTGCTCCTTCCACAACCATTGCTTTTTAACCAGCTGCTCCTTCCACAACCATTGCTTTTTAACCAGCTGCTCCTTCCACAACCATTGCTTTTTAACCAGCTGCTCCTTCCACAACCATTGCTTTTTAACCAGCTGTCCCTTCCACAACCATTGCTTTTTAACCAGCTGCTCCTTCCACAACCATTGCTTTTTAACCAGCTGCTCCTTCCACAACCATTGCTTTTTAACCAGCTGCTCCTTCCACAACCATTGCTTTTTAACCAGCTGCTCCTTCCACAACCATTGTTTTTTAACCAGCTGTCCCTTCCACAACCATTGCTTCTGAACCAGCTGCTCCTTCCACAACCATTGCTTCCCTCCCTGGCCACCAGGGGTCGCTGGAACACTCCCGGCTGCTCCTCCTCCCAGTGTCACCTCCGGCCGAGCCGCTGCTCGTTGGCGGAACATCCGGGGCCTGTGGAGGGGTGGGACCGCCGCCATGTTGACCCGACGTCACGGCGAGCCCCTCCCCCGCCGCCATGTTGACCCGACGTCACGGCGAGCCCCTCCCCCGCCGCCATGTTGACCCGACGTCACGGCGAGCCCCTCCCCCGCCGCCGTTTGTTTTCAAATAAAAAGGAAGAAGTGAGTGTTGAGCAATGGGGAAAGTGAGAAATTCCCAGCCGGAAACGCCGCCAGGAACGCAATCAAAATTAAACCAAATCCATATTTATATCCAGAGGCCGGGAGAGGAAAAGGAATAAAAAACATCAACATTGACAACAGATTCACATCTACCCACCGGTGCGCATGTGCGGGAGGGGGATTCTCCCAGAGGGCCGCGCGCGGGCCGCCGCCGCATTGAAGCCGCCTCCCCTGGCAACGCAAGATGGCCGCGAGCCGTCTCCCCTGGCAACGCAAGATGGCCGCGAGCCGTCTCCCCTGGCAACGCAAGATGGCCGCGAGCCGTCTCCCCTGGCAACGCAAGATGGCCGCGAGCCGTCTCCCCTGGCAACGCAAGATGGCCGCGAGCCGTCTCCCCTGGCAACGCAAGATGGCCGCGGGCCGTCTCCCATGGCAACGCAAGATGGCCGCGGGCCGTCTCCCCTGGCAACGCAAGATGGCCGCCTTCCGTCTCCCCTGGCATCGCAAGATGGCCGCCTTCCGTCTCCCCTGGCAACTGCAAGATGGCCGCCGGCGGTGAGTGCTGGTGGCGCAGCCGCAAACCGGGAATGGAAGCCGGGCCCCCGGCGCAGAAAGAGGCCATTCAGCCCATCAGAGCGGCAGCAGCTCGGGGAATGGAAACTAGCCGCCCATTGTAACCGCAGCTTCCAGTCAGCCAGCCCCCAGCCCCCTGTTCCCAGCCAGCAGCATTACAGCTCCAGGTGCGGCTGCTGATGGAGTGAAGCCCAGGGCTTTGTGTCTGAAGCTCCAGTTTAGGCAGCGAATTGCAGACAGGCAGCAGCCTCTGAGTGAAAAGCTTCTTCCTAATGTCCCCTCTAATGCTGCCAGCAATCCCCTTCAATCTGTGGCAGCCCCCCCACTGCCCCCCCCCCCCCCCCCCGGGTAAGTCACCTCTCTCTGCTCGGGGGAAACTGCCCTTTCCTCTCCACCCTGTCTCCCACCCTCACCATTCTGGACACCTCAGTTCACTCACCCCTCAGCCTCCTGTGTTCCCAGCAACACAACCCTGGCCAATCCAATCTTTCCCCATCGCCGCCATTCCCCAGCCCCGGGGCAACACTTTTATAAATCCAAATGGTTCTCCAATCCCATTAAACTGTCCATTTAACATTGCCCCATCGCCAACTGTGAACAGCCAACACAGACACAAACCAGAGGCACAGACGCTGCAAATGTCGCAATCTTTATTTACAAAACAATGGAACATTTATTGACATGTTCAGGTCAATCTCAGTGATGGTCGGTGACCAGGTCCACATTAAAACAATGGCTCAGTCCAAGGTTAAACATCATTGGAACAAAGTTGAGGTTTATCCTGAAATTGGACATTGCCGGTGACTCCCAATATGATGGAGAGATCCAAACTCACACCACACCCTGATGTGGCAAAGGCGGTGAGTGCTGGTGACGCAGGAAGATGGGCCCCTGGCGCAGAAAGAGGCCATTGAGCCCATCAGATCTGAGTGAAAAGCAAAGATCTGAGTGACACACTGATGCACCAAGCCGAGCTACAGAGTTGGATGTAAAGAACAGCGGCGTGTGTTTGATTCTGGTGATGCACACACTCCGAGCCGGTATTGAATAATTCTGAGACAGAGAGACAGCAGATTGAGACCATATGACACATTGGGCCTTTCAATCTCCCATAACAATCCCTGCCCCTCTCTCCAATATGATCTCCCTGTGTGTGAACAGAGGGATCCCAGAGTGAGTGTCCACTGATTCCTGAGAGTAACAGGACAGCTTGATTTCGATCGGCAGACAGAATACTTTCCTTTACTGGCTGATGAATAGAATGATGTGGCGATGCCGGTGTTGGACTGGGGTAAACACAGTAAGAAGTTTAACAACACCAGGTTAAAGTCCAACAGGTTTATTTGGTAGCAAATACCATTAACTTTCGGAGCGCTGCTCCTTCGTCAGATGGAGTGGAAATGTGCTCCATCTGACGAAGGAGCAGCGCTCCGAAAACTAATGGTATTTGCTACCAAATAAACCTGTTGGACTTTAACCTAGTGTTGTTAAAACTCTTACTGTGATGAATAGAATACCAGAGCAGAGCAGGTTCTGCTTGAGCTATACAAAACACTATTTAGACCACAGTTAGGATCGAGTATACAGCTGTGGTCACCACTGGCGAGGGTCCAGAGAGAATTATCCCCGTGTCTGTGTCACCGTGTCACTGTGAGGCAGCAGTGTTAACCCACTGTGTCACCGTGTCGCTGTGAGACAGCAGTGTTAACCCACTGTGTCACCGTGTCACTGTGAGGCAGCAGTGTTAACCCACTGTGCCACCGTGTCACTGTGAGGCAGCAGTGTTAACCCACTGTGTCACCGTGTCGCTGTGAGGCAGCAGTGTTAACCCACTGTGTCACCGTGTCACTGTGAGACAGCAGTGTTAACCCACTGTGCCACCGTGTCACTGTGAGACAGCAGTGTTAACCCACTGTGTAACCGTGTCGCTGTGAGGCAGCAGTGTTAACCCACTGTGCCACCGTGTCACTGTGAGACAGCAGTGTTAACCCACTGTGTAACCGTGTCACTGTGAGGCAGCATTGTTAACCCACTGTGTCACCCGTGTCACTGTGAGGCAGCAGTGTTAACCCACTGTGTCACCGTGAGGCAGCAGTGTTAACCCACTGTGTCACCGTGTCACTGTGAGGCAGCAGTGTTAACCCACTGTGCCACCGTGAGGCAGCAGTGTTAACCCACTGTGTCACTGTGAGACAGCAGTGTTAACCCACTGTGTCACCGTGTCACTGTGAGGCAGCAGTGTTAACCCACTGTGTCACCGTGTCACTGTGAGGCAGCAGTGTTAACCCACTGTGTCACCGTGTCACTGTGAGACAGCAGTGTTAGCCCACTGTGTCACCGTGAGGCAGCAGTGTTAACCCACTGTGTCACCGTGCCACTGTGAGACAGCAGAGTTAACCCACTGTGCCCTTGAACAAAATGGCTTGCTATGCAATTTGGGAGGACAGTTAAGAGTCAGACATGTTGCTGTGGCTCTGGAATGGCATGTAGACCAGACCAGGTAAGGACGGCAGATTTCCGTCTCTGAAGGGCATGAGTGAAGCAGGGGGAGGATGAAGGTGTGGAGAGAGAAATTGAGAGTGCGTGGGAGTGATAGTGAAGAGAGTGATGGGGACAGGAAAGAGTGCGAGGGAACATAAGAAATTGATTGAAAGCAAAGCAAAGCAAAGCGAGGGGGGGGGGGGCGGTGCAGTGAAAAAAGACACAGAGTCTCCAGTGTGAGCTCAGTTCTCAGCTCCCACTCTTTGGAAAAAAGCCTCAGCCACAACCCACTGGGATTCCTGAATCATAGAAATAAACAAATGAATGGTGGGAGGCTGATTTCCAGACCAGACCACATCCTGGTAAATCTTTTCTATTCCCTCTCCAAAGCCTCCACATCCTTGTGCTGGTGTGGCGACCAGAATTGAACACTATATTCCAAGTGCGGTCTAACTAAGGTTCTATAAAGCTGCAACACGACTTGCCAATTTTTAAACTCAATACCCTGGCCGATGAAGGCAAGCATGCCGTATGCCTTCTTGACTACCTTCTGCCCCTGCATTGCCACTTTCAGTGACCTGTGTACCTGTACACCCAGATCCCTCTGCCTATCAATACTCTTAAGGGTTCTGCCATTTACTGTAAGTTTCCTATCTGTGTTAGACCTTCCAAAATGCATTACTGCACATTTGTCCGGACGAAACTCCATCTGCCACCTCTCTGCCCAAGTCTTGGACTGATCGATATCCTGCTGTATCCTCTGATGGTCCTCATCGCTATCCACAAATCCACCAACCTTTGTGTCATCAGCAAACTTACCTTCCCCCACCTCCCCTCATCCCTTGCCCCCCGCAACCCCTCACCCCCTCCCCACAACCTTCAACCCCCCCCACAACCCCTCATCCCCTCCCCACAACCTCTTGCACCCTTCAACCCCTCCCCCTTGCCCCACTTCCCCCCACAACTCGCCCCCTCAATACCAATTGAGTCCAATCAATGCACTTGGACTATCAGCGACGATACCTTGTGTATTGATGTGTTTGTCCAGAAGCTTCTTCAATCAGAGAGTCCCTGCCTCCAGCAGCCACTCAGGCAGCGAGTTCCAGATTTGCAACACAGTCTGCTCAACATTCTGTCATGATGTGGAGATGCCGGCGTTGGACTGGGGTAAACACAGTAAGAAGTTTAACAACACCAGGTTAAAGTCCAACAGCTTTATTTGGTAGCAAAAGCCACACAAAAGCTTGTGTGTGTAAACCTGTTGGACTTTAACCTGGTGTTGTGAGACTTCATACTGATGAATAGAATACCAGAGCAGGGCAGGGGGCGCGCGGGCGAGGGGGCGCGCGGAGGAGGGGGCGCGCGGGGGAGGGGGCGCGCGGGGGAGGGGGCGCGGGGGAGGGGACGCGCGGCGGAGGGGGCGCGCGGGGGAGGGGGCGCGCGGGGGCGGAGGCGTGCGGGGGAGGGGGCGCGCGGGGAGGAGACACCAGGCCGAGCTACAGAGTTGGATGTAAAGAACAGCGGTGTGTGTTTGATTCTGGTTATGCACACACTCTGAGCCGGTATTGAATAATTCTGACGCAGAGAGACAGCAGATTGAGACCATATGACACATTGGGCCTTTTCATCTCCCATAACAATCCCCCCTCTCTCTCTAATATGATCTCCCTGTTTGTGAATAGAGGGATTTTAGAGTGAGTGTCCACTGATTCCTGAGGGTAACAGGACAGCTCGATAAGGTGGTTTCGACCGGCAGACGGAATACTTTCCTTTACTGGCAGAGGTATAGAATACCAGAGCAGGGCAGGATCTGCTTGAGCTATATCGAACACTATTTAGACCACAGTTAGGATCGAGTGTACAGCTCTGGTCACCACTGGTGAGGGTCCAGAGAGAATTATCCCCTTGTCTGAGTGGGTTTTCACCGGGTGCTCCGGTTTCCTCCCACAGTCCAAAGATGTGCAGGTTAGGTTGACTCGCCATGGTAAATTGCCCCTTAGTGTCAGGGGGATTAGCAGGGTAAATATGTGGGGTAACAGGAATAGGGCCTGGGTGGGATTGTTGTCGGTGCAGACACAATGGGCCGAATGGCCTCCTTCAGCACTGTAGGGTTTCTAAATTTACAGAGGAAGTTATCAATTGTGGCACAGATTTGAAAAGCAGGGAAGTCATTTCAGGGAGGTTATTTCCATTTCTTCAGTTTTATCAACATTAACTTTGTAACCTGAGTAATCGCCAAACTTTATAATATTCTCTTTTCAGAAAGAATATGGATGTTGTAGGATCTGATAAATATAGCAGGATGTCATCAGAATATGTCAATTTGTGCTCTTCTTCTCCAGCTGGAACACCTTTTATGTCCTGACTGTCTCTCACCATTTGTGCTCAGGATTCTATGCATATAGTGAACAGAAGGGGGGACAGAGGCCAATCCTGTCTTGTCCTCCTCTTGAGTCCAAAGACTTCAGAAATTTGAGCATTCGCTCTGACAGAGGCCTGTGGATTTCAATAAAGGATCTGGACCCATCTTACAAAGTTGGGTCCAAACCCCAGGCCGTCTGAAGTCTGAAATAGGAACACCCATGATTCCTGGTCAAAGGCCTTTTCAGAGTCGGAAGATAAGACCATGGCCTCAACTCCACGACCTTGGGCATGAGTCATGATGTTAAGGAGCCTGTGGAGATTGTCCCCAGAGTAATGCCCTGTTCTACTCGTTTGGTCTGGGTTTATGATCTCAGTTATTATCCTATAGATAATATAGATATTATTATCTATATCGATAACATAGTACAGATATTAGATATTGAAAATTGAGTACAGCAACACAAAAAGCAGCACTCAGCAGCTTTTGATGGACTTCCTCAGAATGGCCTTTGAGTTGTTCTGAAAGCAAACTATCAAGAGCTCTCCGCGCCGTTGTGAGGGAGGCCATCAAAAGCTGACGAGTGCTGCTTTTTGTGTGGCTGTACTCAATTTTCAATTTAATTCAATCCATTTTAATTTATTTTTCTTCCTTTTGGAACAGCGAATGAGATGATGCAACCTCTGAAACACACCATCACTCAGCCCAGTAATGTCAGGGGTGAGGGACCTCTTGCTGCATTGAGTTGTTGATGGTGCTGAGATTGTTGAAGGGTCCAGTGCCTGGAGCTGGGAGCGGACACAAACTCCCCGTCCATTCAAACTGGCCACTGCAGCCGCTTGGGGACATGTTGCAGGCCGCCGTGTGATTGGCTGCTGGCTGCTTTGTGATGTCACCCGGAGACAGGTCATCACCCCTGGTTACGGCCAATCAGTTTGGGATCACTCTGGGAGGTTGGGTTTCAGGGCTGGTCTGATGCCAGCTACAGAGGATGCTGCCATGTAAGGCATGGCACACATCAGTTAGAATATGGATCTTATTCAGTATGGACCTCACAAAGAGAAGAGATTGTGACTGTCGGTGACAGCAGCCCGAGCGAAGCAGCAGATTCTGGAGAAATCTGAGCACAACCACTGCTGGTTTGAGGATAGTTATTGGTTTGAGTAAAAACAATTCAACTCATTCTGACGACAGCCGGGGAAGAGATCCAGACACGACACATCAGGAAAAACATTAAACTGCTTTTCTGGCCACAGTCTCTGAAGCCTCAGGACACCACAAGAAGAATCCGTCCATTCTGGTGACAAACCATGGAGCAGACGATTCTCTCCCTGAACCTCAACTCACACAGGAACTGACTGTTCATCGATTGAAGAAATGACCAGAAACCAACTTCATCCTTTCAAGGGGATCCCAGAAACATCTTCTACCCCGGCTGTCAAAACCCCTTCACTGATCCTTCACTAAAGGAGATCTCTCATCGGGACTGCAACTTCGATCATCAGATTACAGCAGAGAAGTGGTGTGGGAACATCTCCTTTTTTACTCCTGTAACCTTTCTAGAGTGAGTTAGTGAGTGAATGTGAGACTCTGAAGTAGCATCAGTTTCTTGGTTATTTAGCTTTTTGTTTCATTTTTAAATTGTTTTTGATACAAAAATGGAAATAAATGAATATAATCTGAGCCATTTTATGCTGCAGGGTGACATAGATTGGGACCGGAATATTGAAGGGTACAAGATGTTTTGGAAGGACAGGAAGTGAGGAAAAGGTGGAGGAGGACTAGCTCTATTAATTAATGATGGTGTTAACACAATAGAGAGGGATGGACTAAGCTCAGGAAACCTGGATGTAGAAACGGTTCAGGAAGAAATTTATGAGAAACGATAAAGGGAAGAAGTCTCTTGTGGGATTGACAGCCCCTAAACAGTAACCACACAGGAGGAACAAGGTATAAAGGAGTTTGTCAGAAAGAGATGGTGATTATCATTCCGGATTTTAATCTAGATAAAGACAAAAGTCTTGTTTTGCCACCTACGAGAGAGCAGACTATACTCGACCTGGGAAAGTACACAAATAAGGATTAATTAATGACCTGATAGTGGAGGCAACCTGAGATAACAGCCATCATAATGTGATGGAATTTAGCATTCATTTTGAGGGAGGATCTGAGTCTAATATTCTAACCTGAAATAAGTTTACTATTTCACAATCCACAGAGTAGATATATTCAACAAGAATGAAAAATTCCCGGGGGAGGGATTCCCGGGGGGGGGGGGGCACCCTCTGTGGTTAGTTAGAACAGATAAAGACAGTATCAAAGTTAAAGATAAAACATATTTGAGTGACAGATCAGAAGATTTGGCAGATTATCAAAAATAGTAAAGAATGACTGAAAGATGAACAAGGAGGGAAAGTTAAGAGTTCAGTAGAAAGCTCGCCACAAATCTGAAGACAGATGTTGAGAGTTTCCACAGATATTTTTAAACAGAAATGACTGAAAGTGAGTGTTTGTCCACAGAAAGTGAGCCTGTAGAATTAATAATGGAAAATAAGGATATGACATGCGAATGAACAGATACTTTGAATTGGTCTTTACAATCGAAGAAACAAGTAACACCCACCCACCCTGCCCTATGATGCTGAGAGACCTTGTTTCAGTTCTGTCAAAGTCCTCCAATGATTGGATATGACGCTTGAGGAAGGGAGTGGTTGTTTTCCATGTGTTACCGTGTTTTCCTGTAAGCAGTTCTTACCATGTTTATATGTTCACTCCAATGCCTGCATAATGTTTAAAATTGTGTACTGAGAGTTGTTACTGAGAGTTGTTGAAATTAAAGGGGAGGAGTGTTATATATGTAGTTTGGGGTGTTATGCCCCTTTAAGAGACCGGGATAGGTGACCCAGGGAACAAGCTGGGGAAGCAGTATTAGAATGACTAAGCAACTATGAAGACGTTAAGTAAACTGTTCCTTGTTTTAATTATACTGACCTAAATGGTTGTCTTTTTATTGTTTATAATTAGATGCAAACATAATAGTTGGGCCTGGGACACTACCCTGAGGAACTCCTGCAGTGATGTCTTGGAGCTGAGATGACTGAGCCCCATAACCACAACCATCTTCCCATGTGTCAGGTTTGACTCCAACCAGTACAGAATCCCTTTAAGAAGCACTGTCTGTGATCTTTCCCCATCATTCTGTCACTCTCATCAGAAATTAGTTTACAACAAGATTCTGAACTTTTATTTCAATCCTAAACCCAAATCTATCCAATACAGCACGGTGATAGTGCCACACAGCACTCACTGTGAAGATGGGACTTTATCTACACAAGGAGTGTGCAATGGTCACTCCGACCACTGCTGTCATGTAGAGATGTATTTGTGGCAGGCAGGTTGGTGAGGAAGGGGTCTTGTATGTTTTCCCTCTTGTTGTTCCCCTCACTTGCCACAGACACTCTGTGTCCTTTAGCGCTCGGCCAGCTCAATCTGTGTGTGTCTGAGAGAGAAAGAGGAGGCTGTGTGTGTGAGAGAGAGAAAGAGGAGGCTGTGTGTGTGTGAGAGGGAAAGAGGAGGCTGTGTGTGTGTGTAAGAGAGAGAAAGAGGAGGATGTGTGTGTGTGTGTGAGAGAGAAAGAGGAGGCTGTGTGTGTGAGAGAGAAAGAGGAGGCTGTGTGTGTGTGAGAGAGAAAGAGGAGGCTGTGTGTGTGAGAGAGGGAAAGAGGAGGCTGTGTGTGTGTGTGAGAGAGAGAGAAAGAGGAGGCTGTGTGTGTGTGTGAGAGAGAAAGAGGAGGCTGTGTGTGTGAGAGAGAAAGAGGAGGCTGTGTGTGTGTGAGAGAGAAAGAGGAGGCTGTGTGTGTGTGTGAGAGAGAAAGAGGAGGCTGTGTGTGTGAGAGAGAGAAAGAGGAGGCTGTGTGTGTGTGAGAGAGAGAAAGAGGAGGCTGTGTGTGTGAGAGAGAAAGAGGAGGCTGTGTGTGTGTGAGAGAGAGAAAGAGGAGGCTGTGTGTGTGAGAGAGAGAAAGAGGAGGCTGTGTGTGTGTGTGTGTGAGAGAGAGAAAGAGGAGGCTGTGTGTGTGTGAGAGAGAGAAAGAGGAGGCTGTGTGTGTGAGAGAGAGAAAGAGGAGGCTGTGTGTGTGTGTGAGAGAGAAAGAGGAGGCTGTGTGTGTGTGTGTGAGAGAGAAAGAGGAGGCTGTGTGTGTGTGAGAGAGAGAAAGAGGAGGCTGTGTGTGTGAGAGAGAGAAAGAGGAGGCTGTGTGTGTGTGAGAGAGAGAAAAAGAGGAGGCTGTGTGTGTGTGAGAGAGAGAAAGAGGAGGCTGTGTGTGTGACAGAGAGAAAGAGGAGGCTGTGTGTGTGTGAGAGAGAGAAAGAGGAGGCTGTGTGTGTGTGAGAGAGAAAGAGGAGGCTGTGTGTGTGTGAGAGAGAGAAAGAGGAGGCTGTGTGTGTGTGTGTGAGAGAGAAAGAGGAGGCTGTGTGTGTGTGAGAGAGAAAGAGGAGGCTGTGTGTGTGTGTGAGAGAGAAAGAGGGGGCTGTGTGTGTGTGAGAGAGAGAAGGAGGAGGCTGTGTGTGTGAGAGAAAGAGGAGGCTGTGTGTGTGTGTGAGAGAGAGAGAAAGAGGAGGCTGTGTGTGTGTGAGAGAAAGAGGAGGCTTTGTGTGTGTGAGAGAGAAAGAGGAGGCTGTGTGTGTGAGAGAGAGAAAGAGGAGGCTGTGTGTGTGTGAGAGAGAGAAGGAGGAGGCTGTGTGTGTGAGAGAAAGAGGAGGCTGTGTGTGTGTGTGTGAGAGAGAGAGAAAGAGGAGGCTGTGTGTGTGTGTGAGAGAAAGAGGAGGCTGTGTGTGTGAGAGAGAGAAAGAGGAGGCTGTGTGTGTGAGAGAGAGAAAGAGGAGGCTGTGTGTGTGTGTGAGAGAGCTGGTATGTTTGCGTGTGTGAGAGAGAGGTGAGGGACTGGAGTCAGTGTGTGTGAAATAGAGAAATTGTCAGAGTGTGTGTGTGTCTGTGAGATAGAGTGGAGTCAGTGTGAATGTCTGTGTGTGAGAGAGAGACAAGAGTTGCAATGTGTGTGTGAATGTGTGTGAGATAGAGGAGAGCTGCTATCTTTATGTGTGTGTGTGTGAGAGAGAGGAGTGAGATTGGGATCAGTGTGTGAGCATACATGTGTGAGAGAAACACTGTGTGTGTGTGTGTGATAGAGAGGTGAGCGCATGTACGTGTCAGAATGAGGGATGTGAGTGAGAGGGATTCAGTGTGTATGGCTGTGTGTGTGTGTGTGTGGAATAAAGAAAGAGGTGTGTCTGTGTGAGAGAGAGATGCCAGAGTTAGTGTGGGGGGCCAGTCCGTGCTGCGCGCCGGGTTGGGTAGGGACACTGGGGATCAGCTTGTTAGTGTGTGTCTGTTTGTGTGTGAGCAAGGAGGAGAGTATTTCTTTATATCACACACACACCCCTATACACACAATCTCTCCCCCTGTCTCACTGACACCCATCATTCTGACTCACACATGGAAGCACTCAACTCTCTCACACACACACACTTTGTTTCTCTCACACATGTACACTCACACACTGATTCCAATCTCTCTCTCCTCTCTCACACACAAACACACAGAGATATCAGCTCTACTCTGTCTCTCTCACACACACACACACTCCTTTCACACTCTCGCTCACACATATTGCAACTCTTGTGTCTCTTTCACACACATTCACAGTTTGTGTGTGTGTGTGTGTGTGAAATAAAGAGAGAGAGGAGAGTGTGGTGTGTGAGGGATAGTATGGAGCGCTGTGTTTGTGTGTGAGAGAGAGGAGTGTGTGTGTGAGCCTGTATGTGTGAGCGAAACTAGATATGTGTGTGTGAGAGAGAAAGAGGAATAAGTGAGAGGAGAAGTGTGTTTGTGCATGTCTATGAGATAGCGTGTCTGTGTGAGAGAAACAGGATAGGAATGTGTGGGTGTCTGTGTTGGAGGGATTACAGTGTGTGTGTGTGTGTGTGTGTGTGTGTGAAAGAAGGGAAAAGAGTGTGTGTTTATGAGATAGAGTGAGTGTGAGAAAGAGGAGTGTGTGTGTATGTGTGTGAGTGTGTATGTGTGTGAGTGTGTGTGTGAGAGAGAGATAGTTTGGAGTGCGTGTATGTGAGAGAGAGTAGTGTGTCAATTTTTGGCATGTGTGTGTAAATGTAAGATAGGGAGGGAAGTGTGTGTGTGTCTGTCTGTCTGCGCATGCGTGCATATTTCTGTGAGAGAGAAAAAGGAGGGTGTGTGTGTGAGAGAGCTGGTATGTTTGCGTCTGAGAGAGAGAGATTTGAGGGACTAGAGTCAGTGTGAGAGAGAGTGTGTGTCTGAGAAAGAGTGTACGTGTGAGGTAGAGCGTGTGTGTGAGAGAGAGAGAGTGTGTGCATGTGAGAGTGTGTGTGCGTGTGAGAGAGAGTGTATGTGAGAGAGATGAGTGTGTGTGACAGAGATGAGTGTGTGCGTGTGACAGAGAGTGTGCGTGAGAGAGAGTGTGTGCGTATGAGAGAGTGTGTGCGTGTGAGAGTGTGTGCAAGAGAGAGAGTGTGTGAGAGAGAGTGTGTGTGAGAGTGTGAGTTTGTCTGAAAGAATGTGTGGGAGTGTGTGAGAGAGAGTGTGTGAGAGAGAGAGTGTGTGAGAGAGAGTGTGTGTGAGAGAGAGAGAGAGTGTGTGGGATAGAGCATGTGAGAGAGAGAGAGAGAGTGTGTGTGAGAGAGAGAGTGTGTGTGTGTGAGAGAATGTGTGTGTGAGAGAGTGTGTGTGTGAGAGAGAGAGTGTGTGTGTGAGAGAGAGTGTGTGCATGTGAGAGAGAGTGTGTGTGGGATAGAGCATGTGAGAGAGAGAGAGATTGTGTGTGTGAGAGAGAGAGTGTGTGTGTGAGAGAGAGAGTGTGTGCGTGCGAGAGAGTGTGCTTGTAAGAGAGAGAGTGTGAGTTTGTCTGAAACAATGTGTGGGAGAGAGTGTATGTGTGTGTGTGACAGTGTGGGCGTGAGAGAGTGTGTGCATGTGAATGCGAGAGATTGTGTGCGAGAGAGGGAGAGAGTGTGTGTGAGAGAGTGTGTGTGCATGTGTGAGATAGAGCATGTGAGAGAGAGTGTGTGAGAGTGTGAGTTTGTCCGAAAGAATGTGTGGGAGAGAGTGTGTGTGGGCACGAGAGAGTGTGTGCGAGAGAGTGTGTGTGAGTGTGCGAGAGAGTTTGTGCGAGAGAGTGTGCGAGAGAGAGTGTGTGTGAGAGAGAGTGTGTGCGAGAGTGTGTTTGAGAGAATGTGTGTGCGTGTGTGAGATAGAGCGTGTGAGAGAGAGTGTGTGTGCGTGTGAATGCGTGTGCGTTTGAGAGAGAATGTGCATGTACGAGCGAGGGTGTGTGAGAGTGTGAGTTTGTCTGAGAGAATGTGTGGGAGTGTGCATGTGTGCGTGTGACAGTGTGGGCGTGAGAGAGTGTGGGCGTGAGAGAGTGTGTGCGAGAGAGAGGAGTGCGAGAGAGTGTGTGTGCAAGAGAGAGTGTGTGCGAGTGTGTGTGAGAGAGTGTCTGAGAGAGGGTGTGCGTGTGAGAGAGTGTGTGCGTGTACGAGCGAGGGTGTGTGAGAGTGTGAGTTTGTCTGAGAGAATGTGTGGGAGTGTGTATGTGTGCGTGTGACAGTGTGGGCGTGAGAGAGTGTGTGCGAGAGAGAGGAGTGGGAGAGAGTGTGTGTGCAAGAGAGAGTGTGTGCGAGTGTGTGCGAGAGAGTGTGCGTGTGAGAGTGTGTGTGCATGTGAGAGAGAGTGTGCGTGTGAGATAGTGAGTGTGCGTTTGTCTGAAAGAGTGTGTGGGAGAGTGTGTGTGTGTGCGTGTGACAGTGTGGGTGTAAGAGAGTATGTGCCTGAGAGAGTGTGTGCTTGATTGTGTGTGAGAGTGTGCGTGTGTGAGAGTGTGCATGTGTGAGTGTGTGCGTGTGAGGGAGTACATGTGTGAGGGAGTGCGTGTGTGAGGGCGAGTGTGTGTGAGGGCGAGTGTGTGTGAGGGCTAGTGTGTGTGACGGTGAGCATATGTGAGGCTGAGCATGTGTGAGGGAGAGCATGTGTGTGTGAGAGTGATGTGTGTGCATGTGAGAGAGTGTGTGCATGTCTGACAGTGTGACCATGTGTGAGTGTGTGTGTGTGTGCGAGTGTGTGTGCGAGAGAGAGTGTGTGAGTACAGTATGTGTGTGCGAGAGTGTGTGTGCGAGAGAGGGTGTGTGCGAGAGAGAGTGTGTGAGTACAGTATGTTTGTGCGAGAGGGTGTGTGCGAGAGAGGGTGTGTGCGAGAGAGGGTGTGTGCGAGAGAGAGTGTGTGAGTACAGTGTGTGTGAGAGAGAGTGTGAGAGAGAGTGTGCGAGAGAGGGTGTGTGCAGGAGTGTGCGAGAGAGGGTGTGTGCAGGAGTGTGCGAGAGAGCGTGTGTGTCAGAGTGCGTGTGTGTGCGAGAGCGCATGTGTGCGAGAGAGTGTGTGTGAGAGTGTGTGTGTGCGTGAGAGTGTGTGCGTGTGAGAGAGAGCGTGTGTGTGTCAGAGAGCGTGTGTGTGTGTTGGCGAGATGTGTGCGTGAGAGAGAGTATGAGAGAGAGTGTGTGTCTGTGTGAGAGAGAGTGTGTGTGCGAGGGAGAGCGTGTGTGTGCAAGAAAGAGGAGTGTGTGTGTGCGTGTGTGTGAGTAAGAGTGAGAAGTATGTTTGCGTGTGTATCTCTTTGTATGTGGAAATGTAAGAGTGTGTTTGTGTGTGTTTACATGTGAGGAAGTTGGAGGTGTTTGTGAGTGAGTGATAATGTTTTGGATAACTCTCACTCTGAGGGTTCACATCCACCCTCATTGCCACACACCAACACACACTCACACCCGCTGATATTGGGAGTGAGACGGACAGACACACACTCTCCCCCGAATGGTCATCATTATTTATTACTCATGTTTTAACATTATCAATTTATTGCTTCAAAATTATTTGTTCATTGCTCAGTAAGATGTTTCTTTTTATATCTGAGCTTTATTTTGGAACTCCTGTTTAATGTTGTGCCAATCTTTTTCTTTCCAATATCTGTTCATCGGCCCGTTGAGTGAGAAAATAACTGAACCTGGTTCTACACAAGAAGGTTGGAGCAGCCGGTAACCACTGGACCAGAGGAGGAGATTGCAGGTCTCTCACCTTCCTTTCTCAGACGGGCTGGAACAGAGATAATGAAGACACAGAAACATACGCTGACCGTCCACCAGAGGAGCTTCTAGATCTTGGCTGGCTCTTTGCTGACAGAGTTTATGAGAAGGAAGTTGTTGCAGAAACAAGTGATCCGCTGGAAGAGGAGCTCCTGGTTCTTTGTCTCCACTCTCAACGCAGACGCAATCTGTCTGGTCTTGAGGAGTTTGCTCCAATTGCTGAAGGAGTCATGGGAAAGATCAGCGGCCAGATGGCAGCAGTGGCCAGAAGCTGCTGTCCCGCTCCACCAAGGTGTTTGTGCCCCAGGAAAAGGACAAGTGAAGGCAAATGTCCACAACTGGCGGCAAGAGAGCAAGAGCACTGTTGGAGATTGAAGACTCGGGGGACAGTGACCCCCGGGGGGTGGTGGAGGGGGTGGAGGGGAGAGGAGCTGGACACAAACTACAAAATACAGGAGGGAGGGGAGTTACATTCGTATTATCTGTGATTTTCATTTACAATTAGCTTGATTCTGTTGTCTGGTCTGCGCTAGATTTAAGTTAAATCTGTTCCACATGTGACGTGTTTTACATGCTATTGAGTCTTGTAAATAAAAGGTTAATCCTGCTGCTCAGTAATTGGTGCGAATATTCCTCATTTTACAACCTGTAGAACTGTATTTATTCACAATTAAGTGCTATTAAAGCCAGTTAATAATCGGATTCATGTGTGTTTTCTCGTGAAGTTTTATTAAATCAGTCTCTTTCAACAATTGCCGACCTAAATTCTCAATGGAATTTCACAATTCACTCCCTTTCATTTGAGTTGTTAGATTCACTCAACCTGTGATGTGAGACATGCAACTCCGCCTGGGAGTTCACTCCCTCCCGCTGCAGCTTGACAGACATGTTCATCGTTATGGTGGGGAATGCGGAATAGTCTGTATTTTGTCGAGTGTTAGCCGAGGTTCATGACACCAGACGGCAGTTTCATGGTCACCTTACACAACGTAGGTTCCGGAATAATGACCATGAAATCGCCGTCTCGTGATAAAAGCAAACTATTTGGTCCAATACAAACATCACTCCCCAACCTCTCTATCCCCCCTCCCCAGCAACTACCTGAAGCTAAATTAATGTCACAACATTACTGCCATCTTTTACCCAAAACTTAGCTTCAGACCCTGTCCCTCTATATTTAACCAGCCCGTCTCTGACATCTCCTCCAGTCACACAACCCTGTGAGATGTCTGCACCGCTCTAATTGTGGCATCATGAGCGTTCCACATGCAACATGACTTGCATCGATAAACTTTCATCTCCAACATTTCAATTGAAATTTCAAAGCTCAATGGCTTTGAAGCCGAATGGTCCAGATTGCCATGGCCTTCAATGTGAACAAGTTGTTTGTGATCATAGAATCATAGAAACCCTACAGTGCAGAAGGAGGCCATTCGGCCCATCGAGTCTGCACCGACCACAATCCCACCCAGGCCCTACCCCCACATATTTACCCACTAATCCCTCTAACCTACGCATCCCAGGACTCTAAGGGGCAATTTTTAACCTGGCCAATCAACCGAACCCGCACATCTTTGGACTGTGGGAGGAAACCGGAGCACCTGGAGGAAACCCACGCAGACACGAGGAGAATGTGCAAACTCCACACAGACAGTGACCCGAGCATCGAACCCGGGACCCTGGAGCTGTGAAGCAGCAGTGCTAACCACTGTGCTACCGTACCGCCCTTGATGTCACTACAGAGGTTGTCTAGGAAACAATGACTGAACGCAGGGGGTGAATGTGAGAAGCTGAAGTTTCCACTTGAAGACATTCCCAGTGTCTCTGAGCAGCTGAACTGGGGAAGCCTTTGGGCAGAGACTGTGCTGCTGCTATTGCCCTTCCCGGCCACCAGGCGTCTCTGTAACGCTCCCGGGGGCTGCCTGTGCGCATGTGCGGGACGGGAATGCTCCCAGAGGCCAGCGCGCGGGACGCCGCCGCATTGATGCCGTCTCCCCTGGCAACAGCAAGATGGTCGCCGCCGCCGCCTCCCTTGGCAAGGGAATATGGCCGCTGGCCGTCTCCCTTGGCAACGCAAAATGGCCGCCGGCTGGGGGGTGTCATTGCGGCGCGTGCGCAGTGAGGTCTGTCTGCAGCCATTGTCCAGGTTACCCCCAGTCAATGGGGTTGGGATTGTGCAGCAGATGGAGCAACAATCCCAGTTTCAATCGGGGGACAGAAGCTGCAATGCTGCCCCCTGTTGGTCACTTCTCCCAGTCTCAGCATTGCAGAGTGTTTAAACAAGAGTGCATTGTCACAGCAGCACCTTCACCTTCAGTTTCAGTTTATTTATTAGTCTCAGAAGTAGGCTTACATTAACACTACAATGAAGTTACTGTGAGAATCCCCTAGTTGCCCACACTCCGGCGCCTGTTCGGGTTACACTGAGGGAGAATTTAGCACGGCCAATGCACCCTAACCAGCACATCTTTCAGACTGTGGGAGGAAACCGGAGCACCCGGAGGAAACCCACGCAGACACGGGGAGGGGACAGCCCGGGGGAAAGCTCCATTCCAACTGTCCCTGGAGTGTCAGGTTAACCTGGGTCACTCACGCACCCCCGGCTAAGACTCACCTCCCTCAGACAGTGAGACCCTCCTGTATCACTCACCTTACTGTAGTCAGATACCCTCAGACTCAGCACTGGGCCCTGGGCGTGTTCTTTAAATGCTGCAATCTATCATGGAGGAAAGAGTTTGGAGGATTTTGATTTGATTTGATTTATTATTGTCGCATGTATTGGGATACAGTGAAAAGTATTGTTTCTTGTATGCTGTACAGACAAAACATACCGTTCAGAGAGTACATCGGGGAGAAGTAAAAGAGAGGGTGCAGAATGTAGTGTTGCAATCATAGGTAGGGTGTAGAGAAAGATAAATCTAATATGTAGCAGGTCCATTCAAAAGTCTGAGGGCAGCAGGGAAGTTCTTGAGTCGGTTGGTACGTGATCTCAGACTTTGTATCTTTTTCCTGACGGAAGAAGGTGGAAGAGAGAATGTGTGCATGAGGTCCTTAATTATGCTGGCTGCTTTTCTAAGGCCGCGGGAAGTGTAGACAGAGTCAATGAATGGGAGGCTCGTCTGCGTGATGGACGGGGCTACATTCACGACCTTTTGTAATTTCTTGCAGTGTTGGACAGAGCAGAAACCAGACCAAGCCGTGACACAGAAAGGATGCTTTCTATTGTGCATCTGTAGCAGTTGGTGAGAGTCGTAGCTGACATGCCAAATTTCCTCAGCCTCCTGAGAAAGTAGACGTGTTGGTGGGCTTTCTCAATTATAGTGTCAGCATGGGGGGACCAGGACAGGTTGTTGGTGATCTGGACACCTAGAAACTTGAAGTTGAGACCCAAATGACAAGTTGTCATAGATGTTTACAGCATGGAAACAGGCCCTTTGGCCCAACTTGTCATGCTGACCTTTTTCTTTTAACCCCTAAGCTAGTCCCAATTCCCCACATTTGGCCCATATCCCTCGACATCTATCTTACCCATGTAACTGTCTATATGTTTTTTAAAAGATAAAATTGTGCCCCTCTCTACTACTACCTCTGGCAGCTTGTTCCAGACACTCATCACTCTCTGTGTGAAAAGATTGCCCCTCTGGACACTTTTGTATCTCTCCCCTCTCACCTTAAACCCATGCCCTCTAGTTTTAGACTCCCCTTTGGGAAAAGATATTGACTATCTATTGTGTGTCAACCATCGAATAGCCACAGAATGAAGGAGGCCATTCAGCCCATTCAGCTGGTGTCGACTCTCTGCTAGAGCAATCGAGCCAGTCCCACTGCTCCACCTTGTCCCTGGAGCCCTGCAAATCTTTTCCCATCAGCTTCCCATCCCATTTCCTCCGGAAAGACAGCGAGGAGCAGAGAGAAAAGAGGGACTTGGGGAATGGAAGGTTTCATCTGATGTTCTTGTTGGCAGATGCTCTGTGGCGGATAAAGCTGGCAGCCTCCTCCAGAAAGCAGCACAGAGTGAATGGAAGGGGCAGAATGTGAGTGAGATGAGACACGAGAGAGAGAGAGAGAGAGAGGGGTGAAAGCTTTCTGTTTGTCAGCAAAAAGCACAATGGTGGCCCTGTGTCCTTCAGGGAGCGGCCCAGTCCTCGCTCAAAGCCTGCCCTGTCCTCAGACTCACTGGGAGACGGCCATTTCTAACATGTTGTCCATGTTTCTGAGCTGACACTGAGACAAACACAACAACAGCAGCCACTGTCCGGACAAGTCCTCATGGAGAATGAAATGTCCAAAGCCACATCAAAGGAAGATTGCGCGGCAGGATTTGTCCCCGAGCTGTGGAGGGAGAGATCTGGATGGATGACCAGAAGCTGGGTCAGTGAGGTTGTGTTTTAGCAATGGAGGTCGAGAGAACAGAAAAGGCCCTTCGGCCCATTGCATCTGTGCCGGTCAAAGACAAATCACCCAACTTGGCTCACGGCCTGGTAAGCCTTGGCATTGCAAATGCATAGCTAAGCACTTCTTAAACGTTCTGAGGGTCTCTGCCTCCACCACCCTTTCAGGCAGACAGTTCCAGACTCGCACCACCCTCTGGGTGAAAAAGGTTTTCCTCACATCCCCTGTAAACCTCCTGCCCCTTACCCTAAATCTATACCCCCTGGTCATTGATCCCACCACCAAGGGGAAAGCTTTCTCCCCTCTACTCTATCGATGTCCCTCATAATCTTATCCATCTCCATCATGTTCCCCCTCAGCCTCCTCTGCTCCACGGAAAACAACCCCAGGGTGGAATCTTATCACCGTTCAGGCCGGCAGGATTTTCCCATCCCACTGCAGTGAAAGGAGATTTGGCTGGTCACCAGATTCTCCGACCTCGCTGAGCGGGAGTGTGGCGTCAACAGGTGGTAAGATCACACCCTCAGTCTATAAAATCTCTCTTCAGTTCGAGTGGCGGCACGGTAGCACAGTGGTTAGCACTGCTGCCTCACAGCGCCTGGGACCCGGGTTCAATTCCGGCCTCGGGTTACTATCTGTGTGGAGTTTGCACATTCTCCCCGTGTCTGCGTGGGTTTCCTCCGGGTGCATTGTCCATGCAAAATTGCCCTGAGGGTCCCACGATGTATAGGTTAGGGGTATTAGCGGGAACATACGTGGGGTTACGGGGTAAGCCTGGGTAAGAGTCCGTGCAGATTTGATGGGTCGAATGGCCTCATTCTGGACTGTCGGGGTTCTATGATTCTATGAACTAAAACTCTCCAGGCCAGGCAACATCCTGGTGAATCTCCTCTGCACCTTTTCCAGTGCTATCACATCCCTCCTATCCTGTGCATTCCACAACTGCACAATGTTTCGATGAGGGGCGGCACAGTGGTTAGCGCTGCTGCCTCACAGCGCCAGGGATCCGGGTTTGATTCCTGGCTTGGGTCACTGTCAGTGTGGAGTTTGTACATTCTCCCCGTGTCTGCGTGGGTTTCCACCGGGTGCTGCGGTTTCCTCCCACAGTTCGAAAGACGCGCTGGTTAGGTGTATCAGCCATGCTAAATTCTCCCCAAGTTGCCCAAACAGGCGCCAGAGCATGGCGACTACGGATTTTCCACAGTAACTTCATTGCAGTGTTAATGTAACCCTACTTGTGACACTAATAAACAAACTTTTAAACCTGATACTCGATTCCCCCATGTTGGCCTTGCTCTGTGATAATTAATGTGGATGTTTAGATTATTCAATAGTTCTTTAAGGACAGCAGACACAGGGAAAAAAAACATGTGGCTCTTTACACAACAGATATATTTCAAGGGGATACTGCAGCCAGCTGTATCTGAGTGGGCAGTAATCTTCCCTCAGAATCAGACAGATTGTGGCTTCAGCTCAGAGCCTCAAATACTACGCCCTTAGCATCGATCAGAGACTCCGAACACAGCATGATGGGAGACTGGACAAAGGAAAGTGGTGTTGAATTTGTGAGCCTTGTTTTGTGGAAAGCTTTAGTGCTTGGTCAGAATGTTAATTTTTGAGTGGACCTACTATACATTTAGCTGATCTTTCTCTATACCCTATCGGTAACTGCAACACTGTATTCTGCACGCTCTCCTCTCCTTCTCCCGAATGAACTCTATGAACGGTATGTTTTGTCTGTGTAGCGTGCAAGAAACAATACTTTTCACCGTGTCCCAATACATGGGATAGGGCGACATGGTGGACAGTGTTTAGCACTGCTGCCTCACAGCACCATGATTCAATTCTCGGTTGGGAGTTGAGTTTGCACATTCTCCCTGTGTCTGCATGGATTTCCTCCGGGTGCCCCGGTTTCCTTCCACAGTCCAAAGATGTGCAGATTTGGTGGAATCTGAGACGCTACAGAAGCAGGGTAAAGATTTGAAAATGAAGTGTTTCTCACCCACTTTTAAAAGACAATCCACATTCGCACCAGTCACATTTCACACACTCTGCTCAGTCCTATGTTGGGGGGTGTTTAGTGCGGGATCAGTCTTTGCTTTTCTCAAACCGCAGTGATATTCCCAACTTATCAAGGGCAAGAGGTTTCAGTGTTTAAACATGGAAACATTACAAAACTAAACCAGACAGAAAGTGATGAGGCCTCACACCTTCAATGGAGTCATCTTCGCTCAGAGTCAGAGAGATTGTGGGTTCAGGTCAGAGCCTGAAATACTAGGCCCTTAGCATCGAGACACACAGAGACAGAGAAACACAGAGACAGAGACAGAGAGACACACACAGATACATAGAGAGATATACACACAGAGGCAGAGAGAGAGACACAGATCCAGAGAAGTACAGAGACAGAGAGACACACAGATACACAGAGAGATAGAGACAGAGACACACACACATAAACACACTAACAGAGAAATACACAGAGTTTGGCAAAGTCAGATTTAATTTTCCATTCAATATTTATTTAAAAATTCAGAGAATATTTTACAGGAAAATTGATTTTAAAGTTAACAAACGTGAATCTGACCTTTGAGCTTCACAATGAGATCTGAACCCCTACGCTCTGAGCTGCCCAATATCTGTACAGCTGTACCAAACACCAGAAAGAGAAAACCAGAGCTCAACATCACGGGAAATGAACAATTGTGAATCAGGAACGAGAAACGTTATTAATTTATACCTGAGATTTAAACTACAGGAAAACTATTAACTACAATTACATTACAACAAAAGTTACCTTCTACATTTCACACTGAAAACTGAACTACCGCCCACAATTGTCTCAGTGACAGATTCAGAATGATAAACTGAGAGAATTTCGCTATTGGAGTTACCGACAGCAGATATTGTATTTGTGTCAATCAGGAATCTTAATAATCAGCTGAGGGAAATCTACAACGTCCAAAATTCAACCCATCACTTGATCTGTAAAAGAAAGATACAATAATGAAGCAGATGTTTATGATGCGGGACATTAATGTTAGAGTTTTTAATCAATGAATCATTTAGAGATTTTTCAAATCCCTTCTGTTTGACAATCCACTCTGACACCAGTCAAATTTCACACTCTCTGCTCAGTCCTGTGTTGGGGGGGCGGTGTTTTGTGAGGGATCAGTGTTTGCTTTTCTCAAACCGCACTGATATTCCCAACAAGGGCAAGAGGTTTCAGTGTTTAAAAATGTAAAGATTTCAGAACAAAACCAGACAGATAGTGATGAGGCCTCACACCTTCAATGTAGTGATTCCCCCAATCTTTCCTTTTGTATATTGTTTCCTTCGTCTGTCTGAAGTATTGGAGACGTCGACATCACTGAAACAATACAATCTCTCAGGACAATCACTGTAAACAGCTTCTGGAAACAAAGTTAACACTTTAATCACCCAAAAAGCTGAATGTCCATTCAAACACCTCCCTCCCCATATCCTTGTCAATGCAAAGATAACTCCCATTTCCCCAAAGCAGGAAGATGTGAAATGGAAACATCTTCAGCTTTTTACAAACTGCACTTTTCCACGGACCAAAATGTTTCGAAACATTTGCTGAAGTTTTGTTTTAAACTCTTTATCAATGTCCTTCCAGGTTTAGTGTGAAGGTTTGTGTTCCACACTGAGCCCCTCTCAGTCTCCACACGGAGCTTGTGTGTGTGCTGATGCTCCTGTCATTTTGGATGGATACTGTGTGAAGCTGCATTCTCTCCCAGTGAGTTTCTGATCTACTTCACTCTCTCTGCGGCTGGAGCAACGTCCAGAAGGCAGCAGAGGATGGCAGTGTATCACTGTCAGCACAATAGACAAACAGCCTTTAGCAAGAGAGGCTTTGACACTTTTTCAAACCAAATCCCCAATTTGATGTTTCCAGCTGCGCTGTTTACAATGCTGCTGAATATTGTGTGTCTTTGGTAAACTGGGATGTGCAGCATTCAGTCACATTAAGTGGTGAATAAATACGTCAACACTGTGTATATCTTTCTGTGTGTGTGTGTCAGCGTGCATGTGTGTCAATGTATTTAAATCTCAAAGGAAAATAGGAGCAGGTGTAGGCCATTTGGCCCATCGATCCTGTGCCAGCATTCAAACAGATCATGGGGCACGTACGCACACAAAACACGCACACACCAACACACACAAAACACGCACACACACAAAGCACGCAGATAAAACACACACACAAACACAATAAACACACACACACACAAACACACACAAAGCACGCACAAAAAGCACACACACAAACACAATAAACACACACACACACAAACACACACACACATCAAAAACACAGCACTGCTGCCTCACAGTGCCAGGGACTCGGGTTCGGTTCCCGCCTTGGGTCACTGTCTGTGCGGAGTTTGCCCGTTCTCCACGTGTGTGCGTGGGTTTCCTCCGGGTGCTCCGGTTTCCTCCCACAGTCTGAAAGACGTTCTGGTTAGGGTGCATTGGCCATGCTTAATTGTCCCTCCGCGTCAGAGAGACGAGCTCGGGTAAATGCATGGGGTTATGGAGATGGGGCCTGAGTGGGATTGTGGTCGGTGCAGCCTCAATGGGCCAAATGGCCTCCTTCTGCACTGTAGGAGTCCAGGATTCTATGAAAACACACAGAAACAGATATTCTCACCCAGTAACACTCACACGCACACAGTAATAAACACACACGGAAACATGTCCACGCACACACGCATGCACACACACACGCATGCACACACACACAAACACACACACAAACACAAACACACACACACACACAAACACACACAAACACAAACACACAAACAAACACACACAAACACACACAAACACAGATTCCTATTTTATTTCACACAATCGATTTGATTCTTGAACATGCTGAATGATTGGGCTTCCACATCCCCCTGGAATAGAAAATTCCAAAGATTCACCGCCCTCTGAGTGAAGAGATTCCTCCTCATCTCAGTCTTCAATGGTCTGCCCCTGATTCTGAGTATGTGTCCCCTGGTTCTAGTCTCACCAGCCAGGGGAAACATCCAATCTACATCCGCCCTGTCACACCCTGTAAGAATTTTAAGTCTGTTTCAATGGGGTCGCCTCTCATTCTTCAAGGGTTCAAGGCCGACTTCCGGACTTGATGGCCATGGAAGGTGTGCTCATAACGGGGCCAAACAGCTGGATTATCAAACAGTAAATCCTGCCGGGATCATGTATCAGTAAACTCTGCCCGAAACATCTCTCAGTTATTACAATCTGGGCCTGGAATCAGTAAACTCTGCCCAAAACCGCTCTCAGTTATTACAATCTGGGCCTGGTATCAGTAAACTCTGCCCTAAACCTCTCTCAGTTATTACAATCTGGGGCTGGTATCAGTAATCTCTGCCCTACACCTCACTCAGTTATTACAATCTGGGCCTGGTATCAGTAAACTCTGCCCGAATCCTCTCTCAGTTATTACAATCTGGGCCTGGTATCAGTAAACTCTGCCCTAAACATCTCTCAGTTATTACAATGTGGGCCTGGTATCAGTAATCTCGGCCCAAAACCTTTCTCCGTTATTACAATCTGCGGCTTGTATCAGTAATCACTGCCCTACACCTTTCTCGGTTATTACAATCTGCGGCTTCTATCAGTAATCTCTGCCCGAAACCTCTCTCAGTTATTACAATATGGGCCGTGTATCAGTAATCTCTGCCCTAAACCTCTGTCAGTTATTACAATAAGGGACTTGTATCAGTAATCTCTGCCCTAAACCTCTCTCAGTTATTACAAGATGGGACTTCTATCAGTAATCTCTGCCCTAAACCTCTCTCAGTTATTACAATATGGGACTTGTATCAGTAATCTCTGCCCAAAACCTCTCTCAGTTATTACAATCTGGGCCTGGTATCAGTAAACTCTGCCCGAAACCTCTCTCAGTTATTACAATCTGGGCCTGGTATCAGTAATCTCTGCCCTACACCTCTTCAAGTTATTACAATCTGGGCCTTGTGTCAGTAAACTCTGCCCTAAACCTCTCTCAGTTATTACAATCTGGGCCTGGTATCAGTAATCTCTGACCTACACCTCTCTATTATTACAATCTGGGCCTGGTATCAGTAATCTCTGCCCGAAACCTCTCTCAGGTATTACAATCTGGGACTTGTATCAGTAATCTCTGCCCTAAACCTCTCTCAGTTATTACAATCTGGGCACTGTATCAGTAATCTCTGCCCTACAACTATCTCAGTTATTACAATCTGGCCCTTGTATCAGTAAACTTTGCCCTACACCTCTTCAAGTTATTACAATCTGGGCCTTGTGTCAGTAAGCTCTGCCCTAAACCTCTCTCAGTTATTACAATCTGGGCCTTGTATCAATAATCTCTGCCCTAAACCTCTCTGTTATTACAATCTGGGCCTGGTATCAGTAATCTCTGCCCTAAACCTCCCTCAGTTATTACAATCTGGGTCTTGTATCAGTAATCTCTGCCCTAAACCTCTCTCAGTTATTACAATATGGGCCTTGTATCAGTAAACTCTGCCCGCATCCTCTCTCGGTTATTACAATATGGGCCTGGTATCAGTAATCTCTGCCCCAAATCTCCCTCGGTTATTACAATCTGGGCCTGGTATCAGTAATCTCTGCCCGAAACCTCTCTATTATTACAATCTGGGCCTGGGATCAGTAATCTCTGCCCTAAACCTCCCTCAGTTATTACAATCTGGGCCTGGTATCAGTAATCTCTGCCTTAAACCTCTCTATTATTACAATCTGGGCCTTGTATCAGTAATCTCTGCCCTACACCTCTCTGTTATTACAATCTGGGCCTTGTATCAGTAATCTCTGACCTAAACCTCTCTGTTATTACAATCTGGTCCTGGTATCAGTAATCTCTGCCCGAAACCTCTCTCAGTTATTACAATCTGGGCCTTGTATCAGTAATCTCTGCCCTAAACCTCCCTCAGTTATTACAATCTGGGCCTTGTATCAGTAATCTCTGCCCAAAACCTCCCTCAGCTATTACAATATGGGCCTGGTATCAGTAATCTCTGCCCCAAACCTCCCTCGGTTATTACAATCTGGTCCTGGTATCAGTAATCTCTGCCCGAAACCTCTCTATTATTACAATCTGGGCCTTGTATCAGTAATCTCTGCCCTAAACCTCTCTGTTATTACAATCTCGGCCTTGTATCAGTAATCTCTGACCTAAACCTCTCTATTATTACAATCTGGGCCTGGTTAGGCCCCATTTGGAGTACTGTGAGCAATTCTGGGCCCCATACCTCAGGAAGGACATACTGGCACTGGAGCGGGTCCAGCGGAGATTCACACGGATGATCCCAGTAATGGTAGGCCTGACATACGATGAACGTCTGAGGATCGTGGGATTATATTCATTGGAGTTTAGGAGGTTGAGGGGAGATCTAATAGAAACTTAGATAGAACGGCTTAGATAGGGTGGACGTAGGGAAGTTGTTTCCATTAGCAGGGGAGACTAGGAGGCTGGGGCACAGCCTTAGAATAAAAGGGAGTCACTTTAGAACAGAGATGAGGAGAAATTTCTTCAGCCAGAGGGTGGTGGGTCTGTGGAATTCATTGCCACAGAGGGCTGTGGAGGCCGAGACGTTGAGCGTCTTCAAGACAGAAATTGATAAATTCTTGATTTCTCGAGGAATTAAGGGCTATGGGGAGAGAGCGGGTAAATGGAGTTGAAATCAACCATGATTGAATGGTGGAGTGGACTCGATGGGCCGAATGGCCTTACTTCCGCTCCTATGTCTTATGGTCTTATGGTCTTATCAGTAATCTCTGGCGAAACCTCTCTCAGTTATTACAATATGGGCCTTGTATCAGTAATCTCTGCCCGAAACCTCTCTCAGTTATTACAATCTGGGCCTGGTATCAGTAATCTCTGCCCTAAACCTCTCTCAGTTATTACAATCTGGGCCTTGTATCAGTAATCTCTGCCCGAAACCTCTCTCAGTTATTACAATCTGGAACTTGTATCAGTAATCTCTGCCCGATACCTCTCTCAGTTATTACAATCTGGGCCTGCTATCAGTAATCTCTGCCCTAAACCTCCCTCAGATATTACAATCTGGGTCTTGTATCAGTAATCTCTGCCCTAAACCTCTCTCAGTTATTACAATCTGGGCCTGGTATCAGTAATCTCTGCCCTAAACATAAGAACATAAGAACATAAGAAATAGGAGCAGGAGTAGGCCATCTAGCCCCTCGAGCCTGCCCCGCCATTCAATAAGATCATGGCTGATCTGACGTGGATCAGTACCACTTACCCGCCTGATCCCCATAACCCTTAATTCCCTTACCGATCAGGAATCCATCTATCCGCGCTTTAAACATATTCAGCGAGGTAGCCTCCACCACCTCAGTGGGCAGAGAATTCCAGAGATTCACCACCCTCTGGGAGAAGAAGTTCCTCCTCAACTCTGTCTTAAACCGACCCCCCTTTATTTTGAGGCTGTGTCCTCTAGTTTTAACTTCCTTACTAAGTGGAAAGAATCTCTCCGCCTCCACCCTATCCAGCCCCCGCATTATCTTATAAGTCTCCATAAGATCCCCCCTCATCCTTCTAAACTCCAACGAGTACAAACCCAATCTCCTCAGCCTCTCCTCATAATCCAAACCCCTCATCTCCGGTATCAACCTGGTGAACCTTCTCTGCACTCCCTCCAATGCCAATATATCCTTCCTCATATAAGGGGACCAATGCTGCACACAGTATTCCAGCTGCGGCCTCACCAATGCCCTGTACAGGTGCATCAAGACATCCCTGCTTTTATATTCTATCCCCCTCGCGATATAGGCCAACATCCCATTTGCCTTCTTGATCACCTGTTGTACCTGCAGACTGGGCTTTTGCGTCTTATGCACAAGGACCCCCAGGTCCCTTTGCACGGTAGCATGTTTTAATTTGTTTCCATTGAGATAGTAATCCCATTTGTTATTATTTCCTCCAAAGTGTATAACCTCGCATTTCTCAACGTTATACTCCATTTGCCATATCCTCGCCCACTCACTCAGCCTGTCCAAATCTCTCTGCAGATCTTCTCCGTCCTCCACACGATTCACTTTTCCACTTATCTTTGTGTCGTCTGCAAACTTCGTTACCCTACACTCCGTCCCCTCCTCCAGATCATCTATATAAATGGTAAATAGTTGCGGCCCGAGTACAGATCCCTGCGGCACGCCACTAGTTACCTTCCTCCAACCGGAAAAACACCCATTTATTCCGACTCTTTGCTTCCTGTCGGATAGCCAGTCCCCAATCCACTTTAACACACTACCCCCAACTCCGTGTGCCCTAATCTTCTTCAGCAGCCTTTTATGGGGCACCTTATCAAACGCCTTTTGGAAATCCAAAAACACCGCATCCACCGGTTCTCCTCCATCAACCGCCCTTGTCAGTTATTACAATCTGGGCCTTGTATCAGTAATCTCTGCCCTAAACCTCTCTCAGTTATTACAATCTGGGCCTGGTATCAGTAATCTCTGTCCTAAACCTCCCTCAGTTATTACAATCTGGGCCTTGTATCAGTAATCTCTGCCCAAAACCTCTCTCAGTTATTACAATCTGGGCCTTGTATCAGTAATCTCTGCCCTAAACCTCCCTCAGTTATTACAATCTGGGTCTTCTATCAGTTAATTCTGCCCTTCAGCTGATTGGAGAATATCATTGTGAATATTACTGAGTTTGGGATGTAATAATTTCCTGCTGTTGCCAATATGGCTATTTTTAACATAGTTTCTGGGATCATCCAGTCTCCCCTCAGCAGCTTTCTGGGCAGTGAGAGGTGACACACCGTTCACTCGCAGAGGGAGTTCTTGGTCCTGTCGCTGTCAATGGGATTTCCCATTGAAGTCACCTCACGCTAGCAGGAAACCAGAGGCAGGGGAACGCGAGCAGAGAATTCCCCACGAGTGAACAGCCGGAGAATCCCGGACATTAGCTCCTTTCCCAGTTATCACTGCACTCAACCCAGTCGCTGTTTATACGCTCTCAGTGAATACTACACTACACCATGCTGCTGTGGACACTACAATCAACCCTTTCTGAGTTCTCACTGTATTAATACCATGTATGGATTGATATTTCATTGGACAATGTGCTGGGTTAGATGAATATTTATTAATTCTTGTGATGTGGGTGTCACTGGCTAGGTCAGCATTTATTGCCCATTCCTTGTTGCCCTGGAGAAGGTGGTGGTGAGCTGCCGTCTTGAACCCGCTGCTGTCTATGTGGTGCAGGTACACCCACAGTGCTGTTAGGGAGGGAACCTGCTTAAATTATCACTGCATTTAACCATGTCACTCTTTATAAAAAATAAACTAGACCATGTCTGGGTAATGAATGTGGAGCATGTCTCCATTTCTCGTTACATCAGCACTATATCTGTGTATATAACACTTTATACAGTTTAAATGTTATTTATTAGTGTCACAAGTAGGCTTACATTAACACTGCAATGAAGTTGCTGTGAAAATCCCCTAGTTGCCACACTCCGGCGCTGTTCGGCTTCACTGAGGGAAAATTTAGCATGGCCAATCCACCGAACAGCATGTCTTTCAGACTGTGGGAGGAAACCCGAGCACTCGGAGGAAACCCAGACACGGGGAGAACATGCAGACTCCACACAGACAGTGACGCAAGTGGGGAATCGAACCCGGGTCCCTGGCACTGAGAGGCTGCAGTGCTAACCACTGTGCCACCCCTAGAAACTAGATACAGTTTCTCTTCTTAATGCATGGGGCCATCCCTCTGTATATACTACAATTGGTCTTTACTTAGTTATTGCTTCACTCAACTGTGTCACTGTTTCCAATGCACTCAGTGAAGTCACAGTTATTAACGCACGCAGCCATGCCTCTATCTACACTACACCCGACAATTTCTAAGCTGTTGCTGCACTTCCCCAGGAATAGATTTGATCTGTTTCTCTTACATTCAGCATCATCGGAGATACTGCTGTGTTCGGCCTTGTTTCATTCATTACTCAACTCACCTGTGTCTCAGTTTTATTTTACACAAGTTCCTGTCTTTCTTATTCCTACATTCTACCCTGTTTCAGTTGTTACTGCACTGGAAAATCTCTCTGTTAGATAGACAGAGAAAGAGAGTCAGCTGGATGGATAGACGAATATTCCTTTAAAGTTACATATTTGTGTGGGTCAGCTGGTGCCACCACTCTTGTTTGGAACAGTTTTTGTTACCAGCTATTGGGTGTTGTTTGAAATGTCCAATTGCTCCAGTATTGTATGTGTAATATTGGTGTTGAAAGATTGGGAGAATTTCGCTCGAGTCTCTTGGAGATGAGCAGAAATTGAGGAAGGGAAATAAAGTTGAACATCGGTAAAGGGAAAGTGACCACAGTCCCAGATGACTATCTGCTTCTCTCCCCTTTGAGGGGGAGAACTCACTGGCAGTGATTTACCACACCTCAGGCCAGGGGAAACGTTGAAAGGGTTGGGCTTTCATGACGTGTTGGAGACTTTGTGCATCTCAAACCAGCTGTCCAGCCAACTGAGTGAACCAATTTCCATATTGCCACATTTCAATGCATTTTGCACAACCTGGTCAGAAACGATTGCATTGGAGATTACTCACTGATATTGGGATTGATCTGTGACAATTCTCACAGTCGCGTATGTGTGTGTGTGTGTGTGTGTGTGTGTGTGTGTGTGTGTGTGTGTGTGTGTGTGTGTGTGTGTGTGTATGTATGTTTCTGCCTGTGTGCATGTTAGTGGATAGGCTTTTACAGACTCCCAGAGAGAGAGAGAGAGAGAGAGAGAGAGCGAGAAATGCAGAGACCAACAGATGACAGGGTCAAGGAGAGTGAGAGAAAGAGAGAGCCAGATTGATCCTGTTCGCCCCAAGTGCTATATGCAGCCGCCTCTTGAATACATTCTTGACTATATCTCTGACTTAAACTGATTGCTCAAGAAGCAACCCCAACCCACTACTCTCCAAAGCTATAAACTAATCCTAACCCCCGACCACGTAACCAAATTTAACGAGACACCCAGCAACATTACCAACTCCCAGCCACCATCCAAACTGCTGATTAACCCTCCAACCCAACACAATACAACTCGACCACCCTTCCGACACCCAGAACTAATCCTTGAACCTCTCCTCAGCTCCCTGACTAACCATTCATCCAACGACACACCAACCCATTCACTCCCACAATCAACTAACACTTATGGAGCTCCCCGGGGTCACTGTGCTGTAAATAAGGTGTGCTCGCTCTACGTGACTCCACTCTGCTCTGATGGAGATCGCCTGGGTCACTGCTGTAAATAGGGTGCGTGCTCTCTCTTCCCCGACTCGACTCCGCTATGATGGAGCTCCCCGGGGTCACTGTGCTGTAAATAGGGTGTGTGCTCTCTCTTCCCTGACTCTGCTCTGCTGTGATGGAGCTCCCCGGGGTCACTGTGCTGTAAGTAGGGTGTGTGCTCTCTGTTCCCCAACTCTGCTCTGATGGAGTTCCACGGGGTCACTGTGCTGTAAATAGGGTGTGTGCCCTCTCTTCCCCGACTCTACTCTGGTGGAGCTCCCCGGGGTCACTGTGCTGCAAATAGGGTGTGTGCTCTCTCGTCCCCAACTCTGCTCTGATGGATCTCCTTGGAGTCACTGTGCTGTAAATAGTGTGTGTGCTGTCTCTTCCCCGACTCTGCTCTGATGGATCTCCTTGGAGTCACTGTGCTGTAAATATGGTGTGTGCTGTCTCTTCCCCGACTCTGCTCTGATGGATCTCCTTGGAGTCACTGTGCTGTAAATAGGGTGTGTGCTGTCTCTTCCCCGACTCTGCTCTGATGGATCTCCTTGGAGTCACTGTGCTGTAAATAGGGTGTGTGCTCTCTGTTCCCCAACTCTGCTCTGATGGATCTCCTTGTAGTCACTGTGCTGTAAATAGGGTGTGTGCTGTCTCTTCCCCGACTCTCGTCTGCTCTGATGGAGCTCCCAGGGTCGCAGTACCGAAGATCCTGGGAGAAATATGCAGCAGTTTCAGTTTGGGGGAATTTTCACACATACCATTGCTGCTACTTGGAAGATTCAGGCCCATTTATACTTTAAATCGATTTATATTTTAATTGTTACACTAAAAATTCACACAAACACTCACCAGATATTCTCCAGACTCCTGCAGGTCAGTATGAGGCGGCGGAGAGCAGGGACAGATTGATCTCTGAAGTAGTTTGTTACCAGGAACAGAATCCTCAGTGTCTGGTTTGTACAGAGAGCGGAGGCGAGATCCTCAGCACAAGAATCTGTGAGAGCGGTATTAGCCAGACTGGAGACCAGAGAGAGGAATAACAGGAATCAGGCTCAATCCCCAGTGTTTTATATAATACTGTTAATAACAATAATAATGTATTTTATCAGACATTCCAAAAACACAACCTGCATTTCTGTAGAATGAGGAAATACTCAATGCTGAAAATGAAATATAAATGAACTGGAAATGCTCAGCAGGTTAGCTAAATACATGTGAAGAGAGAAACAGGGGTAAAGTTTGAGCTTCCATTGGAACTGGGAACGGGCAGTGAATTGACAGGTTTGAAGTGTCAGCGGTGGGTGGCTGGGGAAGAAACAAAGAAAGGACAAACTGGAATTACAGGAGTGATTAAATGATAAAAATGATGATGGGACAGGACCATAATCACAGCATCCCCATGTCCTTACTCGGAGTGGCTCGGGAGGGACATGGGATGGTCAGTGGTTTGGGAATGCAGTTTGTGGTGAGGTTGAAGATAATGGCTGTGATTTTACCAGAAGCTCGGAAGTCCCAGCATGGGGATTGGAAATGGGTGGTGTGTCCGTATGGGCAGGATAGGCAGAGTTATGAAGGTGATATTGTCAGAGGCGGACAATTAACGGCTGGCAGGCAGGGGGAGCTGCCCACTGAGGCAGCCTGGGCAGGGGGCAGTCCCGGTTGAGGCAATGCTGGCACCATCTCCAAAGGCAGCAGGACTTTCAAACACAGCAGCTCTGGAGGGAGCAGCGAGGGAGCTCTGCTTACTGAATGAGGGGCTGAAATGTCAGAAAGCAGAGCAGGGCTTGCCCCCACCCTCCCTGGAGGGGTTCCTCCCGGCTGCTCAGGCTCAGAGGGAGGTCCTGTTCCCTCAGGATGGGAGGAGATTATCCCATCGGTACAAGCCAGTCTGGATGGAGATTGCTGGGAGGTGAGCAGGTTTCAGACCCGTGGTTACAGAGTGGAAAAGGATCAATGTCCTGATGTGTTCTGCCACGGTGAGTGCAGCACAGCCTGATATGTGAATAAGGATGAGGGGGAAATTGTGGAAAGAACATCTCCACCCAGACACTGGCAATGCAAAGGACTTGCAGAATCTCACTGGCTGTCCTGTCTGCAAACAATACACATCTCTGTAACCTGTGCTTAATGCTCCCTTCTCTCACATTATCTGTCTCTTTCAGACCTGGTTGGCTGTCGGGATTCGCATTCTAATCAGTATTCTGTAACTTGATTTTGTGTCTCTGTGTCCTGTTTGAGAGCGGATTTCCACTCCATCTGACGAAGGAGCAGCGCTCCGAAAGCTAATGGTATTTGCTACCAAATAAACCTGTTGGACTTTAACCTGGTGTTGTTAAAACTCTTACAATGCAAAGGCAGCAGCATTGACTGTCAGCGACATGTCCGTTAGGCTGGCACCAGCATAGCTAGAGCAGGGTTGACCAACATATTCACTGGGCAAACACACGTCAATGTTTTTCTCACTCAAGGGGCCGATGAGTAAATTTCAGAATGATAAAGTTTGGCACAGCAGAAATTTAAATGAAAAACTAAACTGAGATATGAAAAGAAACAACTTGCTGAGCACAATAATGAGTAATAAATAAAGATGATTATTAGAGTTTAATTCTCATCAATCACAAATTGTTTCTCTCCCACATTTGCTGCAGATTGGCTCAAAAACCTATCAGCAGCAAACATGGGGAAGAAACGGGATGTGATTGGAGGAGCAGCTCCATGCAGATTCTTCCATTCAAACTGAACTGTGTGGCTGAGATTCTGGAAACTCGCTCCGGGGGCCGCATTGAGGGGCTTCGAGGGTCACATTCACCACTTGGTCCACACGTTGGACAACCCTGGGCTACTGCATGTGTTTGATGAGTGAGTAACAATTTGTGTGTTTGGAAAGAGAGCAAACATCATCAGGGAATGAGTGAAGAAGAGTGGAGACATCCAGGTCTTGCCATCCTTACACCAATGGAAGATGAAGCGCTGGATCAGGAAGGCCTGGGGGCAGAGTGGGTAATTACTGCTGGTGAGATGGGTTGAGTGGGTGGCCTAATGCATGGGCACAGGAGAGCCTCTGGTGAGGACAAAACATAGAGCTTGTTTATCCATCACTGGTCACAGAGAGCAGTCTGAAGGACGTATTGGGAAAATAACAAAATACCTCGGAGCAGCAGAAGGCCATTCAGCCCCTCGAGCATACTCCATCACGGCTGATCTAATTATAGTCTCAACTCTTTCCCCCGTAACCCTTGATTCGCTTCTCATTCCAAAATCATTCTGAACTCAGCCTTGAATATATTCAATGAATCTGCCGCCACTAGTCTCCAGGGAAGAGAATTCCACTGACCAGCCACCATCTAAAAATATAAATTTCTCCTCATCTCAGTCTTAAGGGACTGACAATTACATTTTAAAATCTGTCCCCTTGTTCTGGTTTCTCTTACAAGAAGCAACAGCCTCTCAGCAACCACCCTGTCTCATCCCCTCAATGCGATCACCTTTTAACCTTCTGAACTTTCATAGATATTGCTCCAATCTGCTCAAATTTCCCTCGTAAAATAAACCTCTCCATCCCAGGAATCAGCCGAGTGAACTTTCTCTGAACTGGTTCCAATACAATTCTATCCTTTTGTAAGTAAAGAGCTCAACACTGTACACATTACTCCAGTTGTGGAGCCTCCCTGAGCCTCTCCACATCCCCTTGAAACATCTTTGCATCCTCCTCACAATTCAGATTTTCACCTCGTTTTCCATTATTCACAAATTTGGAAATATTATATTTGATCCCCACATCCATATCATTGATATAGATTCTGAATAGCTGAGACCCAAACACTGATCCCTGCCGTACTCCACTCGTTAGAGGCTGTCAACCCAAAATCATCATAGAAATCATAGAAACCCTACAGTACAGAAAGAGGCCATTCGCCCCATCGAGTCTGCACCGACCAAAATCCCACCCAGGCCCTACCCCCATATCCCTATATATTTACCCACTAATCCCTCTAACCTACATATCTCAGGACACTAAGGGCAATCTTTAACATGGCCAATCAATCTAACCCGCACATCTTTGGACTGTGGGAGGAAACTGGAGCACCCGGAGGAAACCCACGCAGACACGAGGAGAATGTGCAAACTCCACACAGTAACCCATTTATTCCAACTCCTTGTTTCTGTCCATTGATTAGTTCTCAATCCATGCTGGTCTATTCCTCCCAATCCCACGTGCTCCAATTTTATTTAATAACCTCTTGTGTGTGAATCATGCAACTATAGAATCCCTAGTGTAGGAATCGTCATTCGGCCCATCGAGACACACTGACAGAGTAACTTACCAAGGTCCACTCCCCATAAACTCACAAATTTACTGGGGCTAATCCACCTAACCTACATATCTTGGGACACTAAGGGCAATTTTACCATGGCCAATCCATCGACCATCCATATCTTTGGAGTGTGGGAGGAAACCGGAGCACCCAGAGGAAACACACACACACACGGGGAGAATGTGGAAACTCCAGACAGTCACCCAAGGCTGGAATTGAACCCGGGCCCCTGGCTGGGATGCAACAATGTTAACCATTGTGTCACCGTGCCAGCCTTTCATAAATCCATGTTGGCCCTGTCTAATCCTGCCATTAATTTCGAAGTGTTCTGTTATCACTTCCTTTATTAAAAATTATTATAGGATGTCCATACCATCAATGTCAGACTAATAGATCTGCAGTTGCCCGGTTTCCCGTAACCCCACATATTTACGCCGCTAATCCCCCTAACCTACACATCTTGGACACTAACGGGCAATTTAGTATGGCCAATCCACCCAACCTACACAGTTTATTTGGACTATGGGAGGAAACAGGAGCAGCCGGAGGAAACCCACACAGACACGGGGAGAACGTGAAAACTCCACAGACAGTCGTCCAAGGCTGGAATGAATCCGGTTCCCCGACGCTGTGAGGCAGCAGTGCCAGCCCCGGTGTCACATCTTCACTTAATCTAACACACTCCTTGAATTAGCAACGGCTGGAACACTTCTGCTGCTGTTTTTCAAATGAAAGGAATCTATTTTTGTTGGAAACGCCACACATATGCACATCACCATGTCTAAAACAGCTTGTTTTGTGATCATCACTGGAACGTGCTTCTCCAGGAAATTGCTTCAATACATTCTGTGAACTAATCTTCTATTCAACTTTTGACAATTTGATTCTTGCAAAAGACCTAATTCAGATGCGAATTATACAGTAAATGGAAGAACCCATCAGAACATTGGCCTACAGAGGGATCTGTGCGTACAAGTGCACAGATCCCTCAAAGTGACAACACAGGTGGATGAGGTGGTCAAGAAGGCAGACAGCATGCTTGTCTTCAACGACCGCAGCATCGAGTATAAAAGTTACAAAGAACAAAACAGCACAGGAACAGGCCCTTCAGCCCTCCAAGCCCGTGCCGCTCCCTGGTCCAAACTAGACCATTATTTTGTATCCCTCCATGCCCACTCCGTTCATGTGGCTGTCTAGATAAGTCTTAAACGATCCCAGTGTGTCCGCCTCCACCACCTTGCCTGGCAGCGCATTCCAGGCCCCCAGCACCCTCTGTGTAAAATATGTCCTTCTGATATCTGTGTTAAACCTCCCCCCCCTTCAGCTTGAACCTATGACCCCTCGTGAACGTCACCACCGACCTGGGAAAAAGCTTCCCACCGTTCACCCTATCTATGCCTTTCATAATTTTATACACCTCTACTGGGTCATCCCTCATCCTCCATCTTTCCAGTGAGGACAACCCCAGTTTACCCAATCTCTCCTCATAACTAAGCCCTTCCATACCAGGCAGCATCCTGGTAAACCTCCTCTGCACTCTCTCTAAAGCCTCCACGTCCTTCTGGTAGTGTGGCGACCAGAACTGGGCGCAGTATTCCAAATGCGGCCGAACCAACGTTCTATACAACTGCAACATCAGACCCCAACTTTTATACTCTATGCCCCGTCCTATAAAGGCAAGCGTGCCATATGCCTTCTTCACTACCTTCTCCACCTGAGACGTCACCTTCAAGGAGCTGTGGACTTGCACACCCAGGTCCCTCTGCGTATCTACACCCTTTATGGTTCTGCCATTTTTTGTATTGCTCCCTCCTACGTTAGTTCTACCAAAATGCATCACTTCGCATTCATCAGGATTGAACTCCATCTGCCATTTCTTTGCCCAAATTTCCAGCCTATCTATAACCTTCTGTAGCCTCTGACAATGTTCCTCACTATCTGCAAGTCCAGCCATTTTCGTGTCGTCCGCAAACTTACTGATCAACCTCTCCATCCCAGGAATCAGCCGAGTGAACTTTCTCTGAACTGGTTCTAATACAATTCTATCCTTTATTAAGTAACGAGCTCAACATTATGCACATTACTCCAGTTGTGATCTAATGAAGGTCGTGTAAAGATGCAGCAAAACCTTCTTACTCTTACCTTCCATTCCTATTGTAATAAGAACGTTAAGAAACAGGAGCAGGAGTAATACATTCTGTCCTTCAAATCCACTCCATCATTCAATGTGACCATGGCTGATCCTCTGCTTCAACACCATTTCCAGCATTATCCCTGCATTCCTTGATTCAGCAGCATTCCAATGGGAAACTAATACCCCTCATCTCAGCCTAAATAACTGCCCCTTATTCTCAGACTGTGTCCCAGGTTTCAGACCCTCCAGCAAGGGGAAACATCCTTTCTGCATGACTCTTTGTTCTTCTTTGTACATGAATGTTAAAATCACCCGTGATTATTGCAGATTGTTTTTACAAGACCCCATTATTTTTCCTGTGTACTGTGTCGGAGATTCTGAATATTGTTAGGGGCCTATAAATGATTCCCACAAGCGATCTTTTAACTTTGTTAATTCTTATCTCTACCCAAACTGATTCTGCATCTTGATCATTGGAACTAAGTTCACCTCTCGCTACTGTACTGACATCTGTTACTAACAGTGAGACTCCACCACCATGTCCTGTCCTCCATTTACTGTCATCTATTCACTCTCCCCCTTTTCACAGATCAATGGATGCTGTGTCCCGGGAGAGCTGTTCACATCTGAGGAGGAGAGGACCTCAGAGGGTGAACCATAACATTATTGCCCCACTCCCTCAACATAAGGATCTGTGGGACTGACATCCCATTGCTCAGGGATCAGAGAGAGAAGCAACAGGAGTCAGAGGAAAAGCAATTTTCCTTATTCATAACTGACGCCAATAGTAATGGGCAGTGTTTTTTATACAAATACCGGTGGTGAAATTATATTGTTGAATATTCAGTTGACATAGTCACAATCTCACACAGTCTGCTACTTACTTCAGTTCCTGTATTTTACAGTCCGGATTCTTCAGAGCCACAGACAGCAGTTTCACTCCGGAATCTCCCAGTTTATTGTAACCCAGATACAGATGTATCAGTGAGCGGTTTGGACTGAGAGCAGAGGCCAGGTCCTCGGCACAAGAATCGGTGAGATCGTTACCATCGAGACTGGAGATCAGAGAGAGAAAAATAACAGGAATCAGGGTAAATCCACAGTGTTTTTAAGAATAAGATCATTAACAATAATAATGTACAGCACCGGACATTCAAGAAACACAACTTCAGTTGATACAGAAAGCAAAATTCTATTGATGCTGTAAATCTGAAATATGAATCAAATATGTGGAAAATCTCAGCAGGACAGCCAGCATCTGTGAAGAGAGAAACATATTTAGTTTCAGTTCAATTAGCTAAAATTAAAACTTGGGAGTAGCAGTGAATTAAATTGTTTGAAGTGACAGGGAGCTGGGGATGGGCGGGTGACAAGGAAAGAACAAAATGGAAGTGCCGGAGTGATTAAATGACAAAAAGGATGATGGGGAAAGGGAAGAGCACAGGATTCCCATGTCCTTACCCTGAGTCACAGGGAGGGACATGGGATGGTCAGTGGCTCAGGAATGGAGTGTGTGGTGGGGTTGAAGCTGATGAGAGAGAAACCTTTTTCACGATGCCAGTGGTTCGGGTCTGGAATGTACAGTCTGGAAGTGTGGTGGAGGCAGGCTGATTCGAGGCATCACAGAGGGCAGTCGATGAACAATCGAATGAAACAATGTGCAAAGATACGAGGAGAAGGCAGTCGAATGAGACAAATTCCTAATCCTAGTTTGGTGAGCCGGTGCAGACACATTTCGCCCCGTGGTGCTCCGCAATAATTCTGTGAAGATAATGGTTGGAAATGTATCGACATTTTAACTGGCAGCTGGTGATGTTGCAGTGTCAACAGCGTTAGGCAATTTTGCCAGTGTCCACAAAGGGCCATTGGTATCTCTCTCAGATAGAATCAGATAATTGTTACAGAGCAGAAGGAGACCATTAGGCCCATGCTCTCTGCACTGACTCTCTGAATGAGCAATTTACGAAGTGTCATTCCCCCAAATTCTCCCTGTAACCCTGCACAATCTTCCTTTTCAGATCATAATCCAATTCCCTTTGGAAATTTTCAACTGAACGTGTCTCCACCACACTCCCAGACCCTGAACTCCAGCCCTTAACCACTCGCTGCAGGGGAATTTCCGGTTCAGGCAATGATGGCACGGGCAGCACTGTGATAGGCGGCAGCTCTGGAGAGACCAGTGAGGAAGATCTGGTTACTGAACACAGGGCTGGAATGGGAGGAGAAAGGTTAAACTCAATTCAATGATGCACTTGGCAACACTTGGTACTCTTCCCCAAGGCGACGTGAGTTCGGAGCAAATTTCTGTTCTCTCAGGACTGGACAGTATCTGCCACATCAATCCAAGTATATCGCGATGGAGATTACTGGAGACCTGAGTAGGCGAGGGTTATATGGTTGCATGAGGCAAAAGGATGAAAAACTAGCCAAGTTCTGACAAGTTGGTGAAGCATTTTATAACATATAATCTGAGGCATATGGGGTCGAATGAGAATGAAAGTGAAATGGTAGGAAGGCCATTCCCCGCACAGACACAGGCAATGCCCAGAAAGCAGCATCGACTATCAGAGACATGTCAGCCTCTCTCTGCAGGGTTCTAGTTAGTCAGATAACTCTAGCACTGTGAGAATGGGATGGTCACAGGCAAGAGGCTTTCCCTGTGTAGACATAAGGGTCAGTCAGATTCTCACCAGCATAGGTTTGTGTCTTTGATGGGGGAGTAACAATGGAACTTTATGTGCCTGTAGAAGAGAGCACGAAACGTCAGGGAATGAAGTAAAAATGATGACAGCGTCCAGATCTTGTGATCCTTACACGTAGAATTAGCAGCGCTGGAGCTGGGAGAGCAGCAGATAGTGTGGGAAATCGCTGATTGCGATACTGGTTGTGGAGCTGAGAGTATGTGGTCGAATGGATGGACACAGGAGACTCACTGGTGCCTGCAACACATAGAGCTTGTGTACCCATCACTGGTGACATGGAACCGGCTGAAGGACGTGTTGGAATGTACATTTTGTTACAAACTATGTCTTGAAGAAATATACTGAATATTGAAGGATATTGAATTTGATGATCAGCCATGAACAAAATGAATGGTGGAGCAGGCTCGAAGGGCCGAATGGCCGACTCGTGCTTCTAGTTTCTATTTTAATCCTGTTTCTCTGCAGGTTATGTTGTCGGCACCGTGCTATCTGTAGCCGGTTTCCTTTATTGTTACTGAAGCAGTATAATTGACATCATGTTGATTTTAATCTGAACTAATGCAGTGTTCTGTTGTTTCAGTGTTTCCCCTGGGATGGCAGAGTAGAGCTTTATTGCGGGTGATTGACAGGTTATGTCATGTGACTGAGGGACAGCTATTTTTCACAGAGCATTCTAGTTTCAATTCTGCTTTCAGAAGCTGCTTGAAGTTAAGACAAACAGCAGTGCTGTTTCCCTCTCTGAAGTTGGAGTATTTGCTGTTTAAGTGTTGCTGTGTTGGAATCTGTCAGAGACTGGGGTTACGTCTCTGCAGTTGGGCTGTTTGGAGGCGACATCCTTCTCTGAAAACAATTGTCTGTTGGCTCTCCGGAAGGAGGGAGGGCGGGGCAGGGGATCATGATATTGAATTTGATGATCAGCCATGATCGAAATGAATGGCGGAGCAGGCTCAAGAGGCCGAATGGCGAACTCCTACTTTTGGTTTCGATATTTCTCTGTTTCGCTCTTTTGCGTGAAATTTGCCTTGTAAGAATCTGGTCATGTTTCTTGCTTTCATAACAATGCCATGGACTCATCGGAACCATCGCCTAATTTCCTTACATGTACCAGATCATACATTGCAAAATAATATTTCTGTCCTTGCAGAATCGACGTTTCATATTTGGTTTTCCTTTTGGGAAGCCATTCACCCCGTTAAGTTTGGGATTTGCAGTCTCACAGGGGCGGCACGGTGGCACAGTGGATAACACTGCTGCCTCACAGCGCCAGGGACCCGTGTTCAATATCGGCTTCGGGTGACTGTCTGTATGGAGTCTGCACATTCTCCCCATGTCTGCGTGGGTTACCTCCGGGTGCTCCGGTTTCCTCCCACGTGCCAGAGATGTGTGAGTTCGGATGATTGGCCATGCTCAATTGCCACTTAATATCAGAGGGACTGGCAGGGTAAACATATGGGGTCAGGGGGAGGGCCTTGGTGGGATTGAATATCATTGAATTTCACTTCAATGTGTCTCGAAGCAATTGACTCTGTTTTTTTGTTAATTATTTGAACTCTCATCAGTTATCTTCTGAAGGATCCTGGTCTCAATTGGTCTTAATTCACCTCAAATTGACGCTCCAACGTTTTGCCATTCGGCCCCAGAATTAATCGCCCCTCTCATATTCCTCTACGTCGAACATTTCCGCTAGTGTGTGTTAATGCCCATACACTTTCAGTCTCTGTCATCTTACTTCCACTCTATCAACTCACTTACACTCGGACCCCCCTCCAAAAGAAACCCCACACTCCATTTTTAGGTCACCTTTGAGAATGGATGTCTGGATTAAGGTTTGCGACAAACCAGGCTGAGAGATTCAGCCTGAGTGGCGACATACGATAGGGCAAGGGGAAAGTGAATGGTAATTTTTCTTAGGGGGGGGAGGGGGGTGGGTGGGTGGCGGGGTGGGACGGGGGGAGTGGGAGGGGACGTTGGGGGGTGGGGCGCACATGATGGTGGGTAGAGTCGATGATTCAAATATGCTGATCCCGAATGTGTTTGGCTGTCCAATCTGTCTCAGGGAATATTCCGTTTTGACTGTCAAATATTAAAGTGGTGACACATGATGTGCCTGGAGAATGCAGGAAAAAAAAGTGTGCATTCCTTGCCACTCTCTCGGATCAGTGATCAGCTGTCAACTGTCGATTTGTCTCGGCAATGCAGATAATTTGCTGCAGCCAAACTGTTTGTTATCAATAACTATATTAAATAATGTTAAACTAGTCACCGACAGTCAACTGACCATTGCTGTTTTGGAAGCCCCGGAATCCAAAAATCAAAACCGGCTAACGTAACCTGTTTGTTTAGTGACAGAAATTAATTTAATTCTCCATGGATTCGTGACAATTATGCCTCACGGGAGGGCGTCATTGTTTCATTAATAAGGGACTCACCTCGATAAGTTGTGAACTGGTAACAGCAGCAACCGGAAACGGTGGCTCAAGTGAGAGTTATGGGAGGGATTGGAACTGTAATTTGAAAGATGACAACAATTGATCCAATTCTGACAGCAATAATTAGGAACGGTTCAGCAATGGATGAGAATCTGAGAACAATAGTTTGGGATGAAACAACAATGGATCAGGATCTCAGAACAATAGATTCGAAAGTTACAACATTGGAAAGGGGTTTATCAGTGTGGCTTCATCTTGCCACCACAGCCAGATGGATGGATAGACGGATCGAATACACACTTTATGTTATTCAGTACTTTTATTATCCTGTTCTCGCTCTGATTGGTGCTCCTTGTGATTTTCTCCATCCACTTTTTAATGGTATACGTAACGATGATCTGTGCTGCTGTTCCTTTATCTTTAAGTTGGATGAAGGAACGATATCTATCAATTATAAATTTTCTAATGATATTAAGGTAGGCAGGGAATTAACTGTGAGGACACTAATGAAAAGTGTGAACATATTGAATGTTTGAACTTTAATCCTGGGTTTATAATTGAACATGTCCAATCCAACACTTTGTTGTGAATTTGATTTCTGAATTTTCTAAAATTTATGATGTCACCATTTAAAGAATACTGTACCATTCTGTTTCTCTATCCAAAATTGATTAATTGACATTTAATTACATTATAATATTTTATCTACGTTACATTGCATTCCCTATGTATTTGCCCACTTAATCAACTTGTTTAAATCACCTTGAAGCCACACAAACACACACCCACCCACCCACCCACCCACCCACACACACACACACACCCACCCACACACACACACACACACACTTGTGATGGTTCTTCAGCGGGATTTGGACAGGCTGTGTAAATGGGCAAGGACAGAACAGATGGAATGTCACGTGGATAAGTGTCTAGTTCTCGAATTTTGGTAGAAAATACAGAGAAACAAGGTAATTACGCAATGGTGCAAAATTGGAAATAGATGATGTCCAGAAAGTTCTGGGTGTCCTTGTTCATGGGACTCTAAAAGCGAGCATGCAGGGACCGCAATCACTTATCAAGGTTGATGGTCCGTTGGCCTTCATCGCAAGGGGATTTGTGTAAAGCAGTAAAGATGCCTTGCTGCAATTGCACAGAGCCTTGGCCAGACCAGACCTGGAGCATTGTGCACAGTTTTATTCTTCTTAACTCAATTAGGATTTGCTTGCTCTAGAAATCTGCATTACATTTTATTTTCTCATTGTGACATATAATATTTCCACTTACTAAATACAGCATCTTCAGCAACATCACAGTGAGAGGGTCACTGGGATTTTTAACTGGAATCCTCAGACGTGAATTCCTTCAGACGGAAAGTTAGAATTCATGAATTGAGATTAAATTCAAACTGGCCAGTATATTCTGCTTTCTGTTAACTCCCCTCTCACCTCATCAATCTCTCTCTCACCCCATCTGCTCGTCCCTTGCCCAGTATCTCACTCCCTGAACTCCTTTATTCCTTCACCCTCTTACTCTGTCCTATCACACTATTCCTTCGCACCCTAAAACCCTTCTCTCACTCACTCACTCTCCCCCTCACTTTCTGTTCCCTCACATTCTCCCCAACTCTCTTCCCGTTACACTCTTTACCCGTCGCTCTATCCTCCTCTTGCGCTATTCCGCCTTGCTCGCTCCATCTCACTCTCTCCCCCCTCACTCTTTTTTCCTCCGCATTATTCCCGCACTATGCGATGCCTCAAGTCGCCCCTCACTGTCTTCCCTCACTCTGTCTCCCGTCACACCCACATGCACACATGCATGCACACACAAACGCACTGAGACATACAAACACACATACACTCACGCTCGCACACATACACACATATATATAGGCACACACAAGAAGACACATAGACACAAACACACACGGGACACAGAGCTGCACACACAGAAACACAAACTGAGACAGAGACACACACGCATGCACACACACAAACACATGAACATAGACACAAACAAACACCTAGAAAAACGCACACACACACACAGGCATACGCACAACGATACACTACAGAGACAGACACACACAGATACACACAGAGACAAACACAAACACTGAGTCACAAGCAGTGAGACACACAGAGACACACATGGAAACACAACACTGAGGCACAAACACAGATACTGGGACACGTACACAGGCGGGCACACACGCACACACAGGTGCGCGCACACACACACACACCAACACACGCAAGTGCAAACGCACACAGATGCATACACTGACACTGAGACAAACACACAGCAACGTGCAGCACGCACAAGCATAGGCACATGCACCCACAGAGACACACAAACACTCTCACACACAGACACACGCACATACATAATCACACACCAAGACAACGGCCAGACAAACACACACACACACACACACACCTGTGCCTGTGGGCATTTTCTCAAGTCTGGGTATATCGCTTCAGTCCCTGAAAGGGTAAACGTCCCTCATGAAAAGCATGACGGCTTTTTAAAACGAAGTCCCTTGTGCTCAGCAAGATCCCACAAGATGCAGTCAACAGTGTGGAGTGCGTTTTCAATGTGGTAGTTTTTATACAGAGGTACAGAGTGAGGCAGAGTGAGGCTGGGGCAGTGAAATCCATATCCCGGGACCCTTAGAATTAAATGGAGACCCTGTTCCCCCATTTAGAACCCCCGCACCTCAATAGCAGCTGTCACCGCTCACTCTGCCTCAAACACACTACATCCAGCCGCTTCTATCTCTCTCGCTGATTCTGTTTCTTTGTCTTTCCCTCTCTCCCTCCATCTGTTTCTGCAACATTACTGCCATGTATAAAGCCACACACTTGTCCTCTTCACACAGCAAGTTCCCAGAAACGGCAACATGCTGACAGCTAAAAACCCTCCTCGGTCCAATAGATACCCCGAAGTGTGCAATTAAGAACCTCCCTTTCCGCTGTTTTCAAGTTTAGGAACTGATTAAATCAATACATTCAGGCGATATTTTGTATCTGATCTCTTTGTGCTGGGTTATGTCACGTTCACCTCTTGTCCCTCGCAGCCTTCGCCTCGCCCTGTCTGACCTCCTTGTGGAAGTCAAGCTCTGGTTCTTCCACTCTCTCTTTCCCTGCGCTGCGCACATCCCTCCAATGCAGTTCATTCCATCAGACACTTCCCTTCACCTCCACCTTCACCTCGTGCTCTTCTTGAGCTGGATATCTGTCATATCTCTGCTCACAGGGCCACCATGTTCTTGTCCCTTACACTATGGATTTAAAAAAAAACTTGCTTCAATCAATGTACTGGCCATCGATAGAAACGGATATTTCAGCATCTTCTTTAACTTTGTACTGAATTTGGTCTGAGTGGCCACATAGATAAAGGTATTTGTGCAGCAGCTTAAACTCTGCAGCATATAGGCGACTGCCTCAAAGATAACCACTGCCATCAAAAAATAGTTCTGGCACATCAAGCATATATAAAACATAGAATAACCACAGAATTATGAAGTTGCTGGATATGGCAAAGAGTAAAATAATAGACTTCTTTCTACTCTCCATCTCTGGGTCACTGTGTTTGTCTCCCTCGCTCTGACCCTTCAGTGACTTGCGAGCTCGGCTGGCCATTAAAATGCGTCGGAAAATCAGAGCGTTAAGGATCAGAATTACTGCGAATGGGATCATTGGAGTTAATGCTGTTGAAAAGTTAGTGAACCCCTGCCACCTAGGATCAGTGAAATAGATTATCTTATTTTTACAGTACCACGATACATTGTTGATTACCTTACTGGGTTCAAATCTTAAGTAATGAGGCACATTTTTTAGACAGAGTAGAATGGTTGTTGTTGCAAGAACCACAGCCGCAGTTTTTTCGGTGCAATATTTAGCTTTCAGCTTCTGGGAACAAATGGCGATAAATCGATCAAAGGTGAACATGACGGTGAACCAGACAGAACAGTCCATGGCTGCACGGCGAAGGACACTGACAACACTGCACACGGGGGTCAAGTCCAGGAAACACCGTGGGTAATAATAGAAAGGGAACCGCCGCAGTATGATCTCAAAGATAATAACCATCAGATCCCCGGCTGCCAATGCGACCAGGTAGCGAGTGGTGCAGCTGGAGAGGTCACACTTCCCCCGGAGCAGCACCAGAATCGCCATTAAATTAACTGTAGACAGAGAAGGGAACAGAACATGGAAATGACACAGTAACTCTGATTAACATATTATTTCATGGCGGAGGCACGCCTCTGAGAAGACCAACACTTTTCGTGAAAGCCCAGGTTGCCTTTGAGAAGGTGATCGGCCTTCTTGAACTGACAGTGAGGTGGATGATGGAGGAGGGGAAGAGTTACAGATAAGAATTCAAACTGAGGATGCATGAGTCCCATAGGTGGATTGCTTGGTTGGTATTGGGTACTTGAGATTTGCAGTCTCTTAAAAGTGAATGTTAACTCTTCATTTGATGGTAACTATGACCTATATCGCCAATCATAAATCATCCACTCCCCCCGCCCCCCCCCCCCCCCCCACCATTCGTCCCAATCGTCCTCTTACTTTTCTGTTCTTCAAACTAAAACTGTGATATTCTCTTCCAGCAAGAAGCCATTATTTTATCCTGCTTTCTCTTTGCTTCTCTTATTTGAGTTGTTTGTAAGTTATCTTCCCTTTCTACAGTTAATCTGGTCCTTCGTCATGTTAACATCCTCGATCTGTTCTTACGTTTCCTTATTGAACTAAATCCCTGTCTTTTTCGGTATACAGTGAGCTCTGTAATTGTTCTCTCTGCCTCTCCCTTTGCTGGGAATATACGTTGACTGTGGCCGAATTATCTCTGAGATGATGATGGCCCATTCCAGAGGTGCTGCTTCTGCTGTTTACTGTTCATTGCAGTTGATCACTTGAACACTGCTGCGAGTAAACATAATGACTCAATATACAATTTTCAGTGCCATTATTCCTTTTTACTTTAATAAAAGCAACTGTTTCAACAAACCATACCATCATTAATAAACCACAACTCTTACAAATATTGATACATTCTAAAAATATTAATCACCCTCATCAACATTGAAGCATGTTGCCAAATAAATAGCCTGACTTCTTGCATTAATAATGTTAGAAATATGAAGAATTGACTTCCCTATTTTAATTAGTTTCAGTAGGATTAATAAAACTTTAAATAACACCAAAGTCTCACCATCTGTTCTGGCCCATCTCTAAGTAAACTCCATCACCAACCATTTAACTTCGAACTTTCCTGCGATGACAGGAATTGTTTTAATTTCAAACTCCCCAAAACTTCCCTGGATCCCTCTTCCTGCTCTTTCCTGGTAAACGAGTGGCCCTGAACCACGGTTTGGATCCATATTGTCCCTGATAGATCATTGCATGGCTCTTGTCCTCGCCTCCATTCCTCACTCTCCATAAGTCGTGGAAAACCACATTCTTGAATCTGGTTTTCTCTTCTCCCTGGTAGGTCTCCTGTTGTGATAAGCAAACACATCTCCTTACACTCCCACAAACAATGGGATAATGTGCCATCGCTGCCAGACTGGTTGAGATGTTTCCACATTTGCTGTTTCAGTGCCTGTTTTTCAGCATCAGCGGTATTTTACTTTAATATTTGTGAGATCTTGAGGGCTCTTGAAATGATGGGTACCAACTGGGTGACTCCTCTTGGAAGGGAGACTACAAATGGAAGAGGTCTCTCTTGGTTTTGGGATGTTTAGAGATTATTTCTATCAATCACAGAAAGTGATTTGTCTGTCGACTCTGTTCCTCAGAAAGCCGTAGTTGTTGTGACATTCAATATATTCAATGCTGATTTTAGTAGATTTATTTGATAAATAAATGACTAAAGTGTTAGTGCCAGACGGGAGGAAATTCGAATTGATAAAAAGTCATGTCATTCGTGATCTTATTGAATAGTGGGGAAGGTACTAATGCAATACTCCTGTTCCATTCTCACATGTTCTGATAGTCAAAATCAGCACATTTTCCCCGTGACTCAGAGCCCAAATTTTGCATGGTCAGTGTCCCCTCGAGTTCGTGCTAATCTAACATACAATCACAGATACCTGTATTATAACTTTCCGGTAAGAAGTCTCACAACACCAGGTTAAAGTCCAACAGGTTTATTTGGTAGCAAATACCATATTTGGTAGCACAGATATCTGCACAATGGTCAGCATCAGATCAGCGTAGAACACATTAAACAGCATATGGCACATTGAACAGATTAAAAGCAGGCACAGACTCACACATAGATTCACACAATTTTAAAGCATTTGTGATTTACCAGGAACACCAACGACAGCAATGACCGTATAGAATACTTTATTGACCCATTGCATTGGACGATGCATTGTATTCCGTGTAGAGGTCTATCGATCTGTATACTGGTGGAAATCTGCCTCAGATAAACTTTGAGTTGTTTTCAGAATGTCTTTAACTTATACTCTGCGGAATGTCCACTGGGTATAGAAATTACCCAGAAGTGTTTATTGAAATTTTGAACAAACAGATGACGGCACCTGTGTTAAGTCCTTGTTGTTCTGACCTATTTTTAGCTCTGTTTTTAAGTTGGAAATAAAGTTCCACGTCATTTCTCATGAGTGCTAAGTTGAAGCTGCATTCACTCAAAGATGGCCATTTTCCAATGAGCAACATGACGCACATCTGTCGTTGTTTGGGGTGAATTCTCGCAGCCACCATATCCAATTCAGCACACACTGGTCAGCCTGCAGCACATCAGAGTGTGTTTATCCCCCTTACTGTTCTTTCCTCGAAGAATATTTGTTATTCGTCATCATTGGTAAATTGACATTCGGACTCCATACTTTTATCCACACAGAATCTGAAATTTTCTCATGTTATTTTGGAACGGTTTCCCGTAATTCTTGGTTGTCCCATGATTGACAATATCCTATGATATTGAAAAGGGCAGAATATGACATGTGTCTGTAAGATTCACTCTCTTTCCTCTAAACTCCAATTGGTATGGGCGCAGATTATTCAGTTTATTCTCAGACAACAACTCCGTCATTCCTGGAAACAGCCTAGTAAATTCTATGAACTGCCTCCAATGCTAGTTTATTACTAGATAAATATGAGAAATTGTCCGCAACAACTCTGGATGCGGCCTCACCAATGCACTGGCCTGCTGTAGCAGGAGTTCCCTCGATGTGAGCTGCAGTCCTATTTGAGTAAAGGTCAACATTCAATTTTTTGCTGTATATGTAAGATGACATTTCCTGATCCATGAATAAAAAAACAAGCTCTTCTCCACTGCAATCTTCTGTAGTCCCTCTGCATTGAAACAACAGCCCGTGTTTCTGTTCTTCTGACAAAGTGTATGACTTACAATTGTCCCAGTTTGTACTCAATATGACATTTCCTGCACATTCCCTGACACTTTTAATTTCCCATCTGCCCTCCTCACATTTCCCTTAGTCACTGTGTTAGTGTGAACACAACTATGTGCAATGCACACGGCCTCATCATCTAAAACATAGGTCATATATCGACCTTCTGAAAACTTAGGGAAACTTTATTTGATCACAGCGGCAAAACAATAGTTTTAGCATCCTAATTGGAGAGCAGTTATCCGGATTTCCCGTTTCCGGGTAGATGTTTGATCCTCTCTCGCTGCTAATGTATCACCACCAGTGTTGTGAGCAAACAGCTGGCATGTTTTTAATGGTATGTATTTATGAACTATGTACAATAGTTGAGTGATTCTCCTTTCGTACACGTTGATCCTTACAGCCTCTGAGAGGATCAAGACATTTCTCAATCCTATTTTCCGCATCACAAAGTGATGCTGCCTCTGTTACCTTTTTTCGTAAGTATCTTGTTCGTCCTTCTATTATAATGGAAATATTCAGTTTTGCAATCACATGATTGATTCCAGCATTCTGTCCGAGGTCTGTGCTGGCACGTTACATTTTTCCATCTTATATGGATGTTTGAATTGAGGACAGTGAAGATCGGAGGTCCAGATTCGCATTTAACACAAAGTTTTGGAAGATAATATATCGTGAGGGGGGCATGAGGAGATTGAATATGGATCTAGAAGAGTTGTGTGTGTGTGCACAATCTGGAGGTGGAGAGTGAGGTCGGAACGTGTGGAGTTCTTCACTTTGGAAGGAAAAATCAAAAAGGGAATATTACTGAGACGAAGAACAGTTGCAGAATCCCAAATTGGACAGGGATCTATGTCTTCCATTGCATAAGTTGCAAGCCGTTTGCACACAGGCTCAGAACGTGAGTAAAAAGGCTAATGGAGAGATATGTTTAATTATCAGAGGAACTTAACATCGAATAAGGATGTTATGCCTTAATTATACAGTGATTGGTCAGACCTCATCCCTAATATTGTCGGCCTTACAGCATCAGGGTCCCAGTTTCGATTATGGGGCTGGGTGACTGTGTGGAATTTGTAAGTGTGGGTTTCCTTCAGCTTTCCCCCAGAGTCCAAATATGAACAGGTTAGGTGAATTGGCCATTCTATATTGTCCCTTAGTGTCTGTTCCAAGGTGTGTGCATTACAGAGATATCGGGGTAAATACGTGAGTCTAAAGGGGATAGGGCCTTGGCGGATTCTCTGCTGGAACAGATTTATGTTTTACCTGCGCATATGAATCACCTATTATCACTTTGCAAAATTGCAACCTCACATTGCTCAGGATCACGGGTCAGGTCTGATTGTTGAAATAACTACTCAGAGGCCGCTGTCCCTTCACCAGATTCCCTTTATTTACAATCTTAGTTCCACTCTTAAAAGTGTTTCAGGTACAAAGTCAGAATCCAGATCGTCAGTCGCCCTGACACTCCTCAACATATATACAGGCAAGGCTCCTTGATTGAGTGGACAATCATCAACCCAATCAGAGAGCTGAGACACCAAGAGACAAACCTCATGTGCCTCGTTGAGGTCGTTACACCCCTCCCACCTTAAGTCCAAAGAACCTCAGTGCTTCACGCTCCGCATGCCTCCCTTGTGATGTTTCGGCGCCGTTCTGGTTCCGCCGACAGAGTGTCTGACATGGGTGGCGTACTTCGAACAGTCACTCCTCTCTGATGAAGCGAGTGCCAGAGTGCTGGTTCACTCCATTCCTCAGCTTCATGTTCGGCATGAACTGTGCTTTGGAGGCCTACACCTGGGCCAGACGTTTTTTACTGGATGGCCTCACCCACGCATATTTTATTGGATGCCGGACCCCCTTAGTCACAACTGTACCCTGCGGGACACTTGGCGTAATTTTTCAGCCAGTACTTTTTCACCTGCCTCCAATTGCCTCCCATGGCTGCTGGTGCCATGGCCTCCGCTTTGAGATTCTTGCTGTGTTTCCATTCTTCTACCACTAGTTTCAGGAAGATCAAAGGTGGAGTCGTCTGCCCATGAGCAATTCCGCAGGCACTATTCCCATCATGGTATGAAGGTTTTCTCCGATATCAAGTAACATTTGGGAGAGTTTGTTGTCTATTAAGGCTGCGGGATGCTTTCTTTACAGCTACTTTTAAAGTCTGGACCATTCTTTCCACTGGGCTGTTCGACAATAGATGGTGTGGTGCCATTCTGATATGTTGAATCTCATTCAACTTCTTGAACCTGGTGAACCCCTGGCTGGAAAAAGGATGTCCCATTGTCAGAGATCAGCATCTCTGGGATCTTATGCTAGGAAAAGGAGGTGTGAAGTTTTGAGAGGACCAAGTTTTTGCATGCAAAGTTCTGTTACGTGCAGCCACTGGGCGGATAGCCAGAAAATTCATGGTCATTACCGTAACTTCTATTGTGGTACCATCAGTGGTGCGTCTGCTAAAGCAGGCTACTCATGGCCTCTGCATTTGCTACGTGGCCTCTCAGCCGGTGTTCCAACTGATAGTTGTAGTTGGACAATAACATATCCCTCGGTTGAACACAGGCTCATGCTACCGGTAGCACCGCTTTGTCCTCTCTGAATAGTCGCAATATCTGCTCGTGATCGGTGACAATCACAAATGTCCACTAATAAATGTATTGATAGATTTTATTTTGCTCCAAATATCACCACCAACCTTTCTTTATCAATATGGGCGTGTGTTCTTTCTGCTCTGGTGAAGGTCCTGGAGGCATTTTTAATTGGATGTTCCTTTCCATTTAGCTATCTATGTGCTAATACATCCCAATGCCTACAAAGATGCTTCACAGGTTAGCTCAAACACTTTTCCAGGGTTGGAGTATTCCATAACACTCGATGATGACACCGGTTCCCTTATTTTTTTTCAAAGCCAGGTCCTGACGGGGTGATCATTCCCAAGCTTGACTGCTTTTTAACAGGTGATATCGTAGAGCAAAGATAGATTTCCACAGCATCTCAGTAGCCCTGACACTCCTATCAGTCTCTCTCTCTCTCTCTCTCTCTCTCTCTCTCTCTCTTTCTCTCTCGATCATTACCGTTGTGACTTCCCTGGGAACAAGGTAGCAACACTTTGCCACCTGTATTGTCAACATGGAGGAATGACCAGTAATGTTGTATGGAACAATTGCCAGTTATATTGAAGTAGTAAGTATAGATTAGTGTCACCACGAGTAAATTTAGATTGGAAGCAACGCCAATAATGAGTTCATCGTTTATACTTTTAGGGTTGGGTCTGTGGTCTGGAGTGGATTATTTCTCGGTGCAGTCTTCAGGTACATTGAAGATGAAAGTCTTACCGCGTCTGATAAACAAATGTAACTCATGTGGAATGCTGTGTAGGCCGATATTCTCATCATGGCACCTTGTATCCGACATCCAGAAAGGACTTACACGTCTAAGATCCAGAGCTTTATTCCGTATAACCCCTTGCTCTACCTGTCCTGGGAGTGATTAATGGGATATTGTAGAGCGAGCCATACCCTCTAACTTACCCCATGCTGTACCAGTATTGGGGATGTTTGGTAGAGACAGTGTACAAGCGATCTCTATTCTCATTATGACCACACTCTAATCACCTGAGTTAACCGGCCACCGACGACTGCAGTTCTTAAGACAAGCAGCAGATTTTCATATTCAGTGCAGCACCAAGTGGATAATTCTACTTGTTTGCTGACGGATCGCACAATTTTGGTAATTTCAGACCTCCTGGATTTGCAAATTCAAAGCTTCAGCTTTTCAGCATGCTGTAAGGATTGTTTTTTCTCCAGAGCGTTCTGAATGTTTCCATCTTCATAAACCTGCTCAGCAACAGCTGCGTTTTTCTTTGTCGCAATGATCAATATATTCTGCACAAAGCAAATCTCAAGCTGCAAGTTTCCTCATCATTGGAAATCTGATGCGATCCCATGTAAAAACATTTACTGTCATATGGTTTGGGTACATTTCACATCACCTGTATGATATGCTCACCCCAATTCCATTTGAAATTATTTTTCAACTAAAAAAGCAAGGTTTTTTCAGACCTTTCAGTCAAAATATTTTAAAATGTCACTCCTTCCCAGCTTTAATATGTTGGATTTTGAGGAACATTTTCACCATTTGCAGTTCAGGCGCTCAGTATTCCAAACTCATGGCCGGTGTTTCAGCGCAGAATTACCCGGAGCCTGTTGAATTTTAAATTTCGGGCTCTGGTTCTGGGAGTTGCAACTTCAGTGAACTGAAATATATTCCTGAGTGGCCGTCAACCTAGATCTGTTTACCGGTTAGAGCAAGTCATAAATTATTGAAAGAAAAAAAGAAAGCGGAACTCGCTTTGTGATTGATGCAATTACCTCTTTAACAGTCATAGCGGATCCCCATTTCACGGCCTCGGGTTACACTCGGATGAACTCAGTTGTATTTACCTTGCGTTTCCTCTCTGGAAGCAAATTTTGTGACAACATTCTCCCAGTGATTTGGAATGAACAAAAGTTGTCGGAGAAAATTTTATCTTTGCCGCCACGGTGATTATAGAGTCAGAGTGTCATAGAGGTTTACAGCATGGAAACAGGCCCTTCGGCTCAATTTGTCCATGCCACCCTTTTTTTTAAAACCCCGAAGCAAATCCCAATTGTCCGCATTTGGCCCATATCCCTCAATACCCATCGTACTCATGTAACTATCTAAATGCTTTTTAAAAGACAAAATTGTACCCGCCTCTACCACTACCTCTGGCAGCTTATTCCAGACACTCACCACCCTCTGTGTGAAAAACATTGTCCCTCTGGACACTTTTGTACCTCTCCCCTCTCACCTTAAACCTATGCCCTCTAGTTTTAGACTCCCCTACCTTTGGGAAAATATATTGGCTATCTAGCTGATCTGTGCCCCTCCTTATTTTATAGACGTCTAAAAGATCACCCCTCAACCTCCGACGCTCCAGAGAAAAAAGTCTCAGTCTATCCAACCTCTCCTTATAAATCAATCCATCAAGTCCCGGTTGCATTAAAGTAAATATTTTCTGCACTCTTCCTAGTTTAATAATATAATTTCTATAATAGGGTGACCAGAGTTGCACACAGTATTCCAAGTGTGGCCTCACCAATGTCTTGTACAACTTCAACAAGACATTCCAACTCCTGTATTCAATGTTCTGACCAATGAAACCAAGCATGCCGAATGCCTACTTCACCACTCTGTCCAACTGTGACTTCACGTTCAAGGAGCTATGAACATCTACCCCAAGATCTCTTTGTTCTGTAACTCTCTCCAACGCCCTACCATTAACTGAGTCCTGCCCTGGTTCAATCTATCAAAATGCATCGCCTTGCATTTATCTAAATTAAACTCTATCTGCCATTCGTCAGCCCACTGGCCCAGTTGATCAAGATCCCGTTGCAACTGGAGTTATCCTCTCAGTAGCTGCTCAATGAAGGGAAGTCCGTCCTTTAGGAATTTTGTTTTTCTTCCCAAACGAGTTTCACTGGAACCAGCAACACACCGGAGACCGTCCTGCCACATTTTTAAAGGACATTTTTAGCAGCTACTACGTTTGGTCTCGCCAGCAGCTCCCTGCCACTCTGGATTTTCCTGATGATTCGTGAAAGGTGCAGTATTTGTGTCAATTGTTTGTGAAGCCAGTTATTAATTTGTGCAGAGCGCCGTTGATGGATTGAAACCAGATGAAAGAGAGGAATGGGCACAGCTCAAATCGAGGTGACTGCTCCGCTATATAAGAACACAAGAACATAAGAACTAGGAGCAGGAGAAGGCCATCTGGCCCCTCGAGCCTGATTGTTTTGTGGACTCAGCTTCACTTACCCGCCCGCTCAACATAACCCTGAATTGGTTTAATGTTCAACAATTTATCTATCCTTGCCTGAAATACATTCAATGAGGTCGCCTCAACTGCTTCAGTGGGCATGGAGTTCCACAGATTCACGACCCTTTGTGTGAAGAAGCCCCCCCTCAACCCAGTCCTAAATCTGCTTCCCCTGATTTTGAGGCTATGCCCCCTAGTTCTAGTTTCATCCGCCAGTGGAAACAACTTCCCTGCTTCTATCTTAACTATTCCCTTCAGAATCTTATATGTTTCTACACGACTTCCCCTCATTCTTCTGAATTCCAATGAGTGTAGCCCCAGTCTACTCACTCTCTCCTCATAAGCCAACCCTCTTAACTCTGGAATCAACCTAGTGAATCTCATCTGCACCCCCTCCAGTGCCAGTATATCCTTTCTCAAGTAAGGAGACCAAAACTGTACACAGCACTCCAGGTGTGGCCTCACCAGCACCTTATACAGCTGCAACATAACCTCGCTGCTTTTAAAATCCATCCCTCCAGCAATGAGGACAAAATTCAATTTGCCTTCTTAATTACCTGCTGCACCTGTAAACCAACTCCTTGAGTTTCCTGCACAAGGACATTCAGGTCCCTCTTCACAGCAGCATGCTGCAATTTTTTACCATTTCAATAACAGTCCATTTTGTCGTTATTCCTACCATAATGGATGACCTCACATTCACCAACAATGTACTCCATCTGCCAGACCCTCGCCCACTCACTTATCCCTTTGCAGACTTTCAGCGTTCTCTGCACACTTTGCTCTGCCACCCATCTTATGTCATCTGCGAATTTTGACACACTACACGTGGTCACCAACTCCAAAACATCTCTGTAAATCATAAACAATTGCGGTCCCAACAATGATCCCTGAGGCACACCACTAGTCACTGATCGTCAACTAGAAAACCATCAATTTACCCACACTCTTTGCTTTCTGTTACTTAACCAATCCTCTATCCATGCTAATACATTACGCTTAACACCGTGCACCTTTATCTTATGTAGCAGTCTTTGGTGTGGCACCTTGTCAAATGCCTTCTGGAAATACAGATACACCACATTCCCAGGTTCCCCATTGTCCACTGCACATGTAATGTTCTCAAAGAACTCCACCAAATAAGTAAAACATGTCCCTCCCTTAATGAACCCAAGGTGTGACTTACCAATGGGACAATTTATATCCAGATGTCTCGCGATTTCTTCCTTGATGATAGATTCAAGCATTTTCCCTACTACAGAAGTTAAGCTAACCGGCGTATAGTTACCTGCCTTTTGTCTACCTACTTTTTTAAACAGTGGCATCAGATTTGCTGTTTTCCAATCTGCGGGAACCATACCGGAGACCAGCGAATTTTGGTACATTACCACTAATGCATTTGCTATTTCTCCCGTCATCCCTTTTAGTACCCGAGGATGCAGTCCATCAGGACCAGGAGATTTGTGTACCTTTAGCCCCATTAACTTGCCCAACACTACCTCTTTCGTGATAATAATAGTTTCTAGGTTCTCACCTGCCATAGCCATCCTGTCATCAATTTTTGGCATGTTATTTGTGTCTTCTACTGTGAAGACCGACACAAAATACCCGTTCAATGCCTCAGCCAATTTCTCATTTCCAGTTATGACATCCCCCTTCTCATCCTGTAAAGGACCAATGTTTACTTTAGCCACTCTTCTTCGTTTTATGCATTTGTAGAAACTTTTGCTATCGGCTTTCATATTCTGAGCTAATTTACTCTCATAATCCATCTTACTTTTCTTTATAGCTTTTTTTGGTGGCTTTTTGCGGACCTTTAAAGATTCCTCAATCCTCTCGGCTCCCACTAATCTTTGCCACTTTGTATGCATTTTCTTTCAATTTGATACCCTCCTTTATTTCCTCAGATATCCATGGCTGATTATCTCTTTTTTCCACAGCCCTTCCTTGTCACTGGTATAAACTTTCGCTGAGCACTGTGAAAGATCGCTTTGAAAGTCCTCCACTATTCCTCAATTGTCCCACCATAACGTTTTTGCTCCCATTCTACCTTAGCCAACTCCTCCCTCATCACTTTGTCGTCTCCTTTGTTTAAGCACAAGACACTGGTATTGGATTTTACCTTCTCACACTCCATCTATATTTTAAATTCAACCATACTGTGATCGCTTCTTCCAAGAGGATCCCTAATTGCAAGATCATTAATTATTTCCGTCTGATTACACAGGGCCACATCCAAGATAGCTTGCTCCCTTGTTGGTTCCATTACATACTGTTCAAGGAAGCTATCGCAGATACATTCTATGAACTCCTCCTCAAGGCTGTCTTGACCGACCTGGTTTGACCAATTGATGTGTAGATTAAAATCCCCCAGGATAATTGCTGTACCATTTTTACATTCATCAGTTATTTCTTTTTTTTATTTCTCACCCCACCATGATGTCATTATTTCGTGGCTTATGGACTATGCCTATCAGTGACTTTTTCTCCTTACTCTTTCTAATTTCCACCCAAATGGATTCAACCTTTTTTTTCAATAGAACCGATGTCATCTCTCACTACTGCCCTGATATCACCCTTAAATATCAGAGCTACACCACCTCCCTTACCATATGTGTACCGCTGTAGAGTGGCGAAAGTTTGATCAAATGTTATTGACAGCTTTACGGCAAGAACTGTTCAAATATGGACAACTTGTCGAAATGGGAGGCTGAAACTTTCCGAGATAGAATAGTTAAAACTCCAGAGCCTGCAATGCAACTGGAGTGAGATGTCTTATTCAAAACTGTCCCGCACTGTGATGGTTTCCATGCATTTGAGTAAAAATATAAGAGTGCATGATTAAGAATTTACCTGATCCTGTTTGAAAGAGCATTTCCTTCATCAATTAATTATCCTCTCCGCTTGCACTTTAAGTGGCAAACACTGATATTCACCTCACTGAAGCAGCGAGTGACCTTCTTGTATCTGTCAGTATGGAGATGATGAGGTCGGGTCACTTTGGATTACTCACCCTGCATCATGATGCCAGTAGAACATTCCCTGAGTTTTTGACCAATTTTCATTATTGTGTGTGAGCTTCAATCGTAAGGCCGACACTTATTTTCAACCCTGCCTGTCCTTGAGAAGGTTGTTGTAAACCACTCCTTAAACTGATAGTCCTGTGGCGAGGGCAGGGTGTGAGGATTGTTTGTGGCTTCTGGCGGGATGGATCTCTTTGATGCAACAATATTCGCTGCTCCCAGAGTGGTCTCACATGGGGGAGACTAAGCACAAATTAGGTGCCCACATTGTGGCAGACGTTTGCTCAGTCGGCAAGCATAGCCGTGACCCTCCCGTTGCTGTCATTGCAAATCAGCACTTTGCTCTCACGTCCACATGACTGTCCTTCGGCTGTTGCAATGTCCCCGTGAAGCCCAACGCAAACTGGAAGAACAGCATCTCACCTTCCGATTCAGTAGGTTACATCCTTGTGAACTCAACATTGATATCAATACCTTCACACTGTGACATTTCTCTTCCACCTTTACCCCGTTTTTATTCTTTGTTTGCCACAGCAGAATTCCAGCCCAGGTTTGACAGGAGGAGGATGTGGAATATGTAGACAGAATGTCCATCTCCAGGAACAATGTTTCGCATTGGCACATGTCAGAGCGGGAGGATGGCAGCTTCTGTCTGTATCCGATTGTTAATGCAAGAAATGGATTTTGAGGTGGGATTAGTGGCATTAAGATTCTAATTTTTTCAGACAAATACAAGTACCTAGTTGGCCAGAAGTGACCATGTCGTGCACATAGTTATCACTGCAGATTCCAATAAAGCCCCAGTGACAGATCATCACCATCCATGCCAATGTAATCAGTACTGAGAAGGTGCTCCAGTTTACTTTAGTTTGACAATAGTTCTGTTGGAAACTAGTTTGAGTGGTAACAGCTTTCAGGTAAGAATGGATAACTAAATCGCAGAATCACAGAATTGTTACCTTGCAGAAGGAGACCATTCGGTGCACCGACTCTCGAAATGAGCATCAGAACTTCGTGTCATTCCCCTGCCTTTCCCCGCAACGCCTGCATGTTGTTTCTCCTCATATCAACATCTAATGCTCCTTTGAATGCCTCGATTGAAACAACCTCCAACATATTTCCAGGCAGTAAATTCCAGACTGAAGAACTGGCTGTGTGAAAAAGTCCACAAATCCCATTTGTTTCTTTTCCAAACCACAACTCAGTTGAGCTGATTTAACACAAACCAGAAAGATCTCCAACAATTCACGGTTCTGACAAAAGGTGGTGAACACTCTGTGAACTCCTTAAATCCTGCTGATTTTAACAACCTCTGACACCTGCTGTCAAGCGGTCTGAGTACATCAGTCCCATGCCTCATCATTCGTTTCTAGGATTTTGGAGTTGCTGATTCCAGACAGAAAGTTATCCAGACAAACAATCCTCTGGAACTGGTGCTCGCAGACTTTGGAAATGACACAAGCTAATATAATACATATATATGTTTCTTTTTATTGATATTATCCATAGTTGTAAAACCTCCGCATTTATTGTGAATACTTGTGAGGTTGTAAAGAAAAAATACGCCCACCCCCCGAGGACTGAGTTCGACGGAGATTAGTCTTTCCAGTGAAGAGAGTTTGCTGTGTGGTACTTACAGCATCCCAAGCCCTTTCTCTTCCCTTCTGCGATGATGGACAGCGATAGTTACTCACAGGTTGGTGAAGAAACAAGCTGCTCACACCTGCTTTCTCTCACTGTAGATCTCATTCGGGGTTGTAGCAAAACAGATAAACTTTTGGGATTAATTTAGAAACTAAAATCTTCTGATTTTAATTTATCTATAGGATGTTGGACATTTCAAAAACTTTCCTTAAAACGCCGATTTTTCATTTGTAAACCGGACGCTGCTTTGGATTGCCTCGCATCATCCCCTCTCTTACAAACTCCCGTTCACAGTGCTTATGCTTCTTAAAGTTCTCTCGTCTTGATTTCTCCTAATTGCCCAATTACGTTTTCTCCTTTCCCACTCCATTTTTGTTTTCCAAATTACTTTCTCGTTTCCGTTTGATATAAAATCAATGTAATTGAGTCATAGAGGCCTACAGCAAAGGAAATGCCCTTCGGCCCATCTCTTCTAGGCTGGTCAAAAACAACCACCCAACTATTCTGAACCCATTCGCCAGCACTTGGCTCACAGCTTTATAAGCAGTGGCATTTCAAGGCTACATATCAATACTTCTTAAAAGTAGCGAGGTTTTGCGCCACCACCACAGCGAGTACTGAGTCCCAGCTCCTGCTATGTGCAATGGACTTTCCTCACGTCCGTTCCAATCCTCCTGTCCCTTACCTTAAATCCATTGCCCCAGGTCATTTATTCACTCCACCAAGGGGAAAGGTTCCTTCCTGTCTAATCTGTCCATGTCACTCATAATTATTTACATCTCAACCATGCAACCCTCTGCTTCAACTGAAACAATACCATTCTACCAATTCTCACTCTCTGATGACGAATACTCCTCAGACAACGCAACACCTGGGTAAATTTCCTTTAAACCCTTTCCAATGCTATCACACCCATCTATAATGTGGATTCCAGAACTGCATACAATACTCTAGCTATGGCCTCGCCAAGGTTTTATACAGTTCTAGTATAACAATCCTGCTCTTAAACTCTGTGCATCGGCTAAAAAATAAAAAGCTACCACATGCCGTTTTATTCACATCATCAACCTGCCCTGCGACCTTAAATGACCTGTGGACATGCACACCGAGGACCCTCTGATCCTTGGTAGTCACTGCCTTTCATTATCTGTTTCCTTGCCTTGTTTGTCCTGCCCAAGTTCATCACCTGAGATGTCGTGGAGCCCATCCGATGCACCTGTTGCGACTTGGAGTGCGCTGCCATCATTATTAAAAGCAGAGAAGCCTCAAAAAGATGAGCAAAGTCCACATGCAACCACACACATGCCAGGCGCCTCCCTTGGATTTAGGGACGCTTGAGGTGGCAGCTTTTGATTTTGCTGCCAGAAGTCTGCGATTTCAGAATCAACACTGGGCCACCAGGCGAATCTCCGCCAGCATTTTCATTTTTATACTCCCGGGCGGCCATTAAGTTGTTCCATTAATATTTGGCTTTGACCTCGGGTTACAACATTTTCCTGGGACCCCCAACGAATGATCCCATTCTCATCACTAAGCTTGGCTTCCTTAATGAGCTAGGGTTTCATTTCTTCGGAGTTTCCAAGCTGGAATTCAGTTTGTAATATTGTGTGCCTTATTTTGGATAAGGCTGGGTGCTTTTGAGTCGGGGCTTTAATCTGCTTTGCTGACACTAGCAAGGTCTCCAAAAGGTTCAGTGTCATCACAACATCTTCGAGTGTTGCTAAAGGAGTCAGGCGTGCGACCGAACTGTCCACATTCGCTGCCCTGATTCCATGGAGGTGTTCCAGAATCTATTCATAGTCAGTCAATATCAATGTGCAGCATTGTATCCGAGTGGTGGTGATTGGGGGATTTGCTTTGCCCTCTTTGATGAAGCGCAGTATGGGATGGGCAACTATTAAAAAAATCAATAACAGTAGATGTATTGCTGAAACTTATCCACACCAAATGTGGCCGCCAAACCTCCCTTCTGAATTTGAAAGTGTCATCGCTCGGCATCCTGAAGGATCTGTGAGGTATACATGACGGGATTCTCCATCCCGTCTTGCCAGCAATGTGATAGCACTGCACGCACCCCGGACGGGGAAGAATCACGAGTTAAAATAAGGTCTTTCTCAGAGTCGGAATGAGCCATTGCATTAGTGAGTGTAATTGACGATTTACTATAGAAATATCCTCTTTCTGCGTCACTCCGTAGGAAAATCGGAAGCATTTGCATACTAGTGTATATAAGGGGGCATCATGGAAGCGACATTCAGAATAAATTTTCTGTTATAACAAATTAACTCCATAAGGATTTTAACTCTGTGGCGTTCCTTGGGGTTCGCGCTTCCTTGATGACTTTTTCTTCATCCACAGCTCATGTAATCACTTATCATCATGTCAAATGTGGAGAACGTCTTGCGACCTGTTAACTTGTTTACACATTTTGATCTAGGTCATGTGTTTTTATCGTGTTTGGAGACCCAGTTGACTGTAGGTTATTGTCACCTCACAGACAGATTGAGTTTTCAGGCCGAAGAACAGGGACAAAGGCACAACCCATTCTGCAAATTGCACAGGACTGATTGTACCAACCTTTCAAGATTTCGTAGTTCCGTTTCCACCATCTCCAGGTTTGGCTCTGAAATAGCTATATTTAGCATTCGGGTTTACGTTGATCTTGGCCTTGGCCCCTTTTGTAATTACCTCGATGTTCCTGAAACTAACTCCAGGGTATCTTCTGAAAACATTGTGTCCCACTCCGAACCTGAAGACTTCCAGTTTAGCCGAATATGCTTGAGCAAATCTTTCCCCATTCTGCCCCATGCAACAGCGAGCTGAATGCTTTCTAAACGTGACTGCAGCCACTGTGATTTGTTGGTTGAATTCTCATTGAGAAATATACTATTGGATATCTTCCCGTATCCTTGCAGTCAGAAAGTCTAGATCGCAATATCTCGCTGTGTTAACAGTAAATCTCCTCAGTTGGTTTTCCTGTGAATTATTTTCAGCGTGTTTCAACTTCATTTTCATTATTTCATAGGACGTGTGCGTGGCTGAAGGAGCCAGCATTTGATGCCTAACAATGACCCTGATCTGAAAGACTGGCTTGGCCATTTCAGAGAGAGTTTGAGAGTCAACCAGGTTGACCAGTGTCCCGAATCGCATGAAAGCCTGCTTTGCAAAGTGGAGAGGAGTCAATCCATTAAATGCATTAATAAACTCGGTTGTTTTTTTTGGACTCCAAAGATATGTTCATGGTCCGCATTACTGAGAATAACTTTCAGTTGAGGGTTGTATTCATTGGATTTAAATACACCAACCACGATGGATTTTAAATCACATCTGGGAGCACCAGCCGAGATCTCTGGAAAGCTAATACACTGAAACTCCCAAAACAGTGCCGATTAACCAGTACCTGGTTAGCAGAGTTATAACCGAATATCCCACGTTCCAACTTTCCTGGACCTAGTGCAAAGAAGATTTTGAGCGTTTTCCCTCGAGGGAATATTGCTCCCTCCCTGTCGCAACAGTCGTCCACCGACCAATGTTGTTGAAAGTGATTCGCCGGTCAGTCTGCAATTGATGTTTGTGGGAGTCTATAATTTTAGCTGGAATACAATACGATATCAGCAGATGTACGCGGGGGCAGGGGATCGGGGGCTGGATGGGGGGGGGGTGTTTTTGCCGGGTTGGGGCGGGGGGTGGAGGGGGATAAGAATGTCATTCGCTATGTTTAGCGGATAGATCCCTCCATTTCATTTTTTCATTCCTGAATCTGTCTCTGTTCCTGTCCCTGTCATTGTCTGTCTCACCACGTGTCTGCCTAACCCTTTCTCTCTCACTCTCCTTCATCTATCTACCTATTCCATCTATCCCTTTTTCCCTGTCTCTTGTTTCAGTTGTGCAGGATATTTAATTTTGTTTCAAAACGTTTGGGTTCATCGATTTTGCATATGTAACGATTTGTTCATAGAAACATAGAAAAAACTACAACACAAAACAGGCCCTTCTGCCCCACAAGTTGTGCCGAACATATCCCTACCTTTTAGGCCTACCTATAACCCTCCATCCTATTAAGTCCCATGTACTCATCCAGGAGTCTCTTCAAAGACACTATTGAGTTTGCCTCCACCACCAATGACGGCAGCCGATTCCACTCGCCCACCACCCTCTGTGTGAAAAACTTCCCCCTAACATTTCCCCTGTACCTACCCCCTAGCACCTTAAACCTGTGTCCTCTCATAGCAGTCATTTCCACCCTGGGAAAAAGCCTCTGAGAATCCACCCGATCTATGCCTCTCATCTTATATACCTCGATTACGTCTCCTCTCATCCTACGTCTCTCCAAGGAGAAAAGACCGAGCTCCCTCAGCCTATCCTCATAAGGCATGCCACTCAATCCAGTCAACATCCTTGTAAATCTCCTCTGCACCTTTTCAATCTTTTCCACATCCTTCCTGTAATGAGGCGACCAGAACTGAGCAGAGTACTCCAAGTGGTGCCTGACGAGGGTCTTGTATAGCTGCATCATTATCCCCGGACTCCTAAACTCAATCCCCCGATTGATAAAGACCAGCACACCATACGCCTTCTTAACCACCTCCTCCAACTGCGGGACCAATTTTAGAGTCCTATGGACCCGGACCCCAAAGTCCTTCTGATCCTCTACAGCACTAAGATTCTTTACCTTAATATTGTACTCCTTCATCCCATTTGACCTGCCAAAATGGAACACTACGCATTTATCTGGGTTGAAGTCCATCTGCCACTTCTCCGCCCAGTCTTGCAACCTATCTATGTCCCTCTGTGACCTCTGACATCCCTCCAGACTATTCACAACCACACCAACCTTCGTGTCGTCGGCAAACTTACCAACCCATCCCTCCACTTCCTCATCCAGGTCATTTATGAAAATGACAAACAGCAAGGGTCCCAGAACAGATCCCTGGGCACACCACTGGTGACCGACCTCCATTTAGAAAAAGACCCATCTATACCCACTCTCTGCCTCCTTTGGGCAAGACAGTTCTGGATCCACAGGGCAGCAGCCCCTTGTATCCCATGCCCTCTCACATTTTTCTAGAAGCCTTGAATGGGGGACCTAATCGAACGCCTTGCTAAAATCCAGATCAGCCACATCTACCGCTTTCCCTTCGTCAATGTGTTTAGTCACATTTTCGAGGAACTCCACCAGGCTCGTCAGGCAGGATCTGCCTTTGACAAAGCCATGCTGAGTATTCTTGAGCATACTAAGCCTCTCTAAATGCTCATTAATCCTGTTCCTCAGGATCTTCTCCATCAGCTTACCAACCACTGAGGTTAGACTCACCGGTAGGTAATTTCCTGGGCTATCCCTATTCCCCTCCTTGAAAATAGGAACCACATCCGCAATCCATTTTTTTCTTTAATTTTTTTAAAGTATTGGCGGCCTTGCCGAGCGGCCGGGGGACAACCCCAACCGCCGCCATTTTGTGTCCATCACCTCTCGGTGATGGCGGCGCCCCTCATAATGGCCTCAAAACACCGTGTGAGGGGAAGATTGACTCCAAAATCGGAACAGATAACATTTATACATTATAGTCAGTGACAACAATAAATAAACCCCCTCAATTTAATCATGGTTTTCCTCATGAAGATGCTCCGAGCCGACGTTCGCCCTGACTAACAGACGCCCACCCGCCATTGTGATTGACAGGCGAGCCGCCCAATCAGCTTGCCGCATGCCGCATAATAACTGACGGTGGTTTATTTTATTTTTATTCGTCCATGCGTTCTGGCTGGGCCAGCATTCATTGTCCATGCCTGACAGTATTTTAGAGTCAACCAAATTGCTGTGGTTCTGGAGTCACGTGTAGCCAAGGCAGGTAATGATGGTAGATTTCGTTCCCTGTCGGGCATCAGTGAACCAGATGGGTTTTTATGAAAATCGATAATGGTTTCATGGTCATCAGCAGACTTTCAATTGCATATTTTTATTGAATTGAAATTTCTTCAGGTGCCATAGTGGGATTCGAACCTCGAGTCCCAGAAAATTACGCCGGTTCTCTGGATTTGTAATCTGGCGACAATACCACGACGCCACAGCCTCGCAATTGATCACTCAAATAAAGGCTTAGAGTTTCTCAGTGAGAGGTTGGTGCCAGGTATAAAATGTTGCAGGCAATTGCGTCAGATTTTAAGTTCACAATATGGAGACGTAAATTCGACTGAGACTAAGAAATCTGTTACCCATATCGAATTGGAAAAATGTATTATAATCTGACACTTAGTTCCCAGTAGATTAGACCTTCCTGTTCAGAGGACGCTGATGCACGTTTGAACTTCCATGCAAAAGATGATGTGACTCCCATGGTGGTTGAGGAAATGACATGGACCAAAGAGAAAGGTAGAAATCTGAAGCTAATGATTCCCTCAACTATTATGTAGCTTTGAGTAGCAGAGATTTTTCAGCTGATGGAGGGTGGTAGGTGGGAGTCAGCAGAAGATGTCCTTCCCTGTCTTTGCACGAATGCCGTGAGAAATCATAATTCATGGAGTCACTATTGGGGATTTCCCACCAGAATGCATCCAGAATGTGTGCCAGACAGCTGTCAGCTCTGCTGGATCTGCAATGCCAGTGGGACTGGACATACCAGGGATGGTGACGACGAATGACCCTGACACATTGCTCACGAGTCAGATTCAGCGTGCGATTGTATTGCAGGTAGAACATGCCAATGAAACCTTGACTTGTTCTGGCGTCTGCTCTCTCCCTGCTATTATCGTGACAAACCAAACCGAATGATAGTCGAGGTGCGGTTAAAATTTAACCCCGTTGCAGCATGAACAGAATCAGATGTCGATTAGACTGGAAAAACACAGCAGATATCATTCCCCAAAGCACATTATTAAAGCAACTGGATCTTTATCAGAATACACGTGTTTTGTATTCATAAACACCGATGCTAGTTCTTGATAGCAAAAGATAATCCACAACAGCAGAGTAAAATCTAACAGGTTTATTTGGAATCACGAGCTTTCGGTGCGCTGCTCCTTCATCAGGTGACTCACCTCATGAAAGAGCAGCGCTCCTGATGAAGGAGCAGCGCTCCGAAAGCTTGTGATTCCAAATAGACCTGTTGGACTTTAACCAGCTGTTGTGAGACTTCTTACTAGGCCCACTCTAGTTCAACGCCGGCATCTCCACATCACAGCTTTTTTATAAATAAGGGACAGTATTTCCAGTCTCTAACATCCCAGATTGAATGTGGAAGCAGGGCTCTAGAATGAACACAGCACTATTCTGACCGATGTTTATTTTACCAAAAGAGAGGCTGCACTCAGTCTTGGACTAGTCGCTATCTCATTTAAAGAATAAACTAGATTTAGTACTTGGAGCTAAAGGGATCAAGGGATATGGGGGAAATGGGGAATTAGGATATTGAACTTGAAGATCAGCCATGATTATAAAGAATGGCGGAGCAGGCTCAAAGTGTGAAATGGCCTACTGTTGAGTCTCGTGTTTAAGTCACTATGGACACTGCAGATTCAGGTAGACATTCGAGCGATGTCCAATATCAACAATCGTGAGGTAAACCATTTTGTCCTTCTTCTGATACGGCTGCTGCCGTTGCATTTCTTGACATCACACGCTCTGTCCATTACAACCGAGACCTAAGGAACGTCCAGTAAGATCTCAGTGAACAATATATCCATTCCTCCAGGTGAATCATCGAAGCTTTCGGCAGAACATCACTTACACTTGATCAATGATCGGCTTCTGAAATTAGTGGATTCAGCCTCACTAGAGCAATTGCATTCGTTACCTGAAAAGGAAAAATATTGCGGGATCTGAGCAGAAGGTGGGCTAATGACACTGGGTGCATTTTTCATTCAGAGGCCTGAACACGCATAATAAGAATAAACTCATTCAGTGTCTTCAAAGTTTTGTGGTCCTGCGAATCTCTGAGAGGAAGGAGGACCAAGATCCGGCCAGACCAATAAGTGTTAAGATGCATCTTAAAGGGGTATCGGGTGGCAGAGAGCGTTAGGAAAAAAAAGAGTTAGGCCTAAGCAGCTACTGACATTTCTGCAATGTTGAATGGATGATTCTCATGCATGCTCAAGAGGCCAGTTTTGGAGCAATGCAGATAAGTTATAGGATTTAAAGGAAGTTACAGACATATGGATGTCTATGGAGGACCAGTGTGTCTGTCTCTCCCTGTGTCTGTGTCTCTGTCTCTGTCTGTCTGCCTGTCTCTCTCTCTCTCCCCCCCTCTCTCTCAGACTTAGTTACATGACCTGATTTGTTTCCTCTGATGTGAGGAGAGAGAAGCACCCATCTTATCTGCGGCACGGTAGCACAGGGGTTATCCATGCTGCTTCACAGCTCCAGGGTCCTGGGTTCGATTCCCGGCTTGGGTCACTGTCTGTGTAGAGTTTGCACATTCCCCTCGTGTCTACGTGGGCTTCCTCCGGGTGCTCCGGCTTCCTCCCACAGTCCGCACATGTGTGGGTTAGGTTGATTGGCCATGCTAAAATTGCCTCTTAGTGTCCTGCGATGCGCACATTGGAGGGATTAGCGGGTAAATGTATGTATGGGGGTAGGGCCTGGGTGGGATTGTGATCGGTGCAGACTCGATGGGCGAAATGGCCTCTTTCTGCAATGTAGGGTTTCTATGATTATCTCGTCTCCCTCACTTAGCTGAGACTCCTCCCGGTATTTTTTAGTAAATCTCCTCTTCACCCTCCTCAAACTATCTGCATCTTCCGAATATTCAATGCCAGTGTTACTCACAATATCTCAATTGACACGCACTCGATGAGAGATATCACATTGTAATAAGAAAGGTATTTTGGCATTCTAAGCCTCTTTTATTAAATCCACATTGGACATGAATTTCGCAATAATTTTCAGTTCTCCTACCACCTTCCTAAATGTTTATTGACGCATCTGCCGCTGTTGTCCTCCTTTAAAACAATGTCCTCATTGTTCCACAGGAGCAGGCTGAGGGTAAAAGAGATTGTGTCTGCATTTTATTTATTTATTTATTTTTCAGTTAAATTTGGCTTAAAAATCGGAGGTTTTTTTCAAAACAGGAAGTAGTCCCAGGAGCAGCCTGGGGAAGGTTTTAAAAGGGCTAATTTAAAAAGGAGATTTTTTTTCAAAACAGAAAGTAGGCCCAGGAGCAGCCTGGGTAAGGTTTAAAAAGGGCTAATTTAAAAAGGAGGTTTTTTTTAAAAACAGGAAGTAGACCCAGGAGCAGCCTGGGGAAGGTTTAAAAAGGGCTAATTTAAAAAGGAGGTTTTTTTTCAAAACAGGAAGTAGGCCCAGGAGCAGCCTGGGGAGGTTTTTTTGGAGGATTGAAAAGCAGGCCGCACTTTTGAGCGGGCAGCGTCTGGAGCGGGCAGTGGAGTGAGCAGGGAGCAGAGTGTGAGCTGTAAGGGCTTTGGCTCACAGGGCTTCGGCGAAGGCGAGGAAGGTTGTTTGTTTTTCTTCTGTTACACCCCCTTTTTTGTTTTATCTCCCAAAAACAAAAACGGACATGGCTGGTATGAGTGGGAGGCCAGTATACTGCATTCGGTGTGGGATGTGGGAGCTTCTGGAGCCAACTTGCCTCCCGGAAGACCATATCTGTGCCAGATGCGTGGAAATGCAACTCCTGAAAGATCGTGTAAGGGAGCTGGAGCTGAGGCTCGATGAACTCAGTTTAGTTAGGGAAAATGAGAGATTAATAGATAAAGGTTATAGTCAGGTAGTGACACCAGGGTCTCGGAAGGAAGACACGTGGGTCACAGTTAGGAGGGGTAATAGTCAGAAGGGTGATGTGCCAGAAAGTACCCCAGTGGCAGTCTCCCATAAAAGAAAGGGATGGGCATCAGATGGGAGAAGGGAAGGGAGTGAGCAGTCTGTGGAGGGATCCCCTGTGGTTGTCCCCCTCCAAAATAGGTATATTGTTTTGGATTCTGTGGAGGGGGATGACCCTCCAGGGGTAAGCCACGAGGACCAGATCGCCTCCACGGAGACAGGCTCAGGGGTCCGGAAGGGAAAGAAGGGGTTTAGGAGAGCGATAGTTGTGGGGGACGCAATGGTTAGAGGCGCGGACAGGCGGGTCTGTGGGAGTGAACGAGAATCCAGGATGGTAGTCTGCATCCCTGGTGCCGTGGTACTGGATGTCTCCGAGAGGGTAGGAAGCATATTTAAAAAGGAAAGTAGTCAAACGGATGTGATTATACACATTGGTGAAAATGATGTATGTAGGAAGAGCAGGGGGGTCATTCGAGAGAATTTCAGGGAGTTGGGTGCTAGGCTAAAACGTAAGGCCTCCAGGGTAGCAATCTCTGGACTGCTCCCGGTGTCTAGTGCAAGTGAGGCTCGGAACAGGCAGATTCTACAGTTGAACGCGTGGCTAACTGACTGGTGCAAGAGGGAGGGTTTTAAATTCATAGATAACTGGGAAATCTTCAAGTCAGGATGGCAACTGTACAGAAAGGATGGGTTACACCTTAACTGGAAGGGAGCAAATATCCTGGCTGGGAGTTTTGCTCGAGTGTTTCGGCAGGATTTAAACTAGTGTGGCAGGGGGGTGGGGATCAAAATAGTAGGTCAGTAAATACTGAGGCTGGGGTTGAGCTGGGGACCAGGGCAAGGCTAGCTAAGAAGAGGAGCCCTCTGGAGGAGGATGACCTGAGTGGGCCTGGAGGTCTGGAGTGCATCTGCTTCAATGCGAGGAGCGTACCGGGTAAAACAGACGAACTTAGGGCCTTAATGCTTATGCGGAATTTGGATGTGGTTGCGGTGACGGAAACTTGGTTAAAAGAAGGATAGGACTGGCAGCTGAATATTCCGGGGTATAAGTGTTTTAGGTGAGACAGAGGAGGGGCTAAAAACGGTGGGGGAGTAGCGATATTCGTTAAGGAGCATATTACCGCGGTGCAGAGGGTAGACAACTTAGAGGGGTCATGTACTGAGTCGCTGTGGGTGGAACTCAGAAACAGGAAGGGTGCAGTCACTATGCTGGGGGTGTACTACAGACCACCCAACAGCCCACGGGAAGTGGAGGAAAGGATATGTCAGGAGATTCTGGATGGGTGCAGAAAAAATAGGATTGTTGTAGTGGGGGACATTAATTTCCCTGGCACAGACTGGAAAGTGCTGAGAGCTGGGGGTCCGGACGGGGAGGAATTTGTAAAATGCGTACTCGAAGGTTCTTTGGAACAGTATGTAGATAGCCCGACTAGAGAGGGGGCTATACTGGACCTAGTTCTGGGAAATGAGCCCGGTCAGGTCGTCAAAGTTTCGGTAGGGGAACATGTGGCAAATAGTGACCACAACTCTGTTTACTATAGGATAGTAATGGACAAGGATGAGTGCTGTCCGACGGGCAGGGTGCTAAATTGGCGGAAGGCTAACTACAGCCGGATTAGGCAGGAATTGGTGGATGTTGATTGGGAGAGGATGTTCGAGGGTAAGTCCGCGTCTGGCATGTGGGAGTCTTTTAAGGAACAATTGATACGGCTGCAGGATAGGAATGTGCCTGTATAAAGGAAAGATAGGAAAGGTAGGATTCGAGAGCAATGGATAACCACGGAAATTGAGGATCTGATTAAAATGAAACGGGAGGCTTAGGTTAAGTCCAAGCAACAGGAAACAGATGGAGCTCTGGAGGAATACAGAGAGAGAGTAGGAAAGAACTCAAACGGGGAGTTAGAAGGGCAAAAAGAGGTCACGAGATGTTCTTGGCAGGCAGAATTAAGGAGAATCCTAAGGCATTCTATTCATACGTTAGGAAAAAAAGAGTTGTCAGGGAGAAAATCGGACCTGTCAGGGACAAAGGAGGGGAATTATGCTTAGAGCCCAAGGGAATAGGGGAGATCCTAAATGAATACTTTGCATCGGTATTCACGAAGGAGAGTGGCGTGTTAACCGGGATTGTCTCGGAGGGAGGTGTTGAACCGTTAGAGAAAATCTCCATTACAAGAGAGGAAGTGTTAGGTTTTTTAGGGAACATTAAAACTGACAAAGCCCCAGGGCCTGATGGCATCTATCCTCGACTGCTCAGGGAGAAGAGAGATGAAATTGCTGGGCCTCTGACGGAAATCTTTGTCGCTTCTTTGGACACGGGTGAGGTCCCTGAGGATTGGAGGATAGCGAATGTGGTCCCGTTGTTTAAGAAGGGTAGCAGGGATAACACAGGAAATTATAGGCCGGTGAGCTTGATGTCCGTAGTAGGGAAGTTGTTGGAGAGGATTCTTAGAGACAGGAGGTATGTGCATTTAGAACGGAACAATCTCATTCGTGACAGACAACATGGTTTTGTAAGAGGGAGGTCGTGCCTTACAAATTTGGTAGAGTTTTTTGAGGAAGTGACAAAAACGGTTGATAAAGGAAGGGCCGTGGATGTCGTCTATATGGATTTCAGTAAGGCATTTGACAAAGTCCCACATGGCATGTTGGTTAAGACGGTTAAGGCTCATGGGATACAAGGAGAAGTGGCGAGATGGGTGGAGAACTGGCTTGGCCATAGGAGACAGAGGGTAGTGGTCGAAGGGTCTTTTTCCGGCTGGAGGTCTGTGACCAGTGGTGTTCCGCAGGGCTCTGTACTGGGACCTCTGCTATTTGTGATATATATAAATGATTTGGAAGAAGGTGTAACTGGTGTAATCAGCAAGTTTGCGGATGACACGAAGATGGCTGGACTTGCGGATAGCGAAGAGCATTGTCAGGCAGAACAGCAGGATATAGATAGGCTGGAAAATTGGGCGGAGAGGTGGCAGATGGAGTTTAATCCGGATAAATGCGAAGTGATAAATTTTGGAAGAAATAATGTAGGGAGGAGTTATACAATAAATGGCAGAGTCATCAGGAGTATAGAAACACAGAGGGACCTAGGTGTGCAAGTCCACAAATCCTTGAAGGTGGCAACACAGGTGGAGAAGGTGGTGAAGAAGGCATATGGTATGCTTGCCTTTACAGGACGGGGTATAGAGTATAAAAGCTGGAGTCTGATGATGCAGCTGTATAGAACGCTGGTTAGGCCACATTTGGAGTACTGCGTCCAGTTCTGGTCGCCGCACTACCAGAAGGACGTGGAGGCATTAGAGAGAGTGCAGAGAAGGTTTACCAGGATGTTGCCTGGTATGGAGGGTCTTAGCTATGAGGAGAGATTGGGTAAACTGGGGTTGTTCTCCCTGGAAAGACGGAGAATGAGGGGAGATCTAATAGAGGTGTACAAGATTATGAATGGTATTGATAGGGTGAACAGTGGGAAGCTTTTTCCCAGGTCGGAGGTGACGATCACGAGGGGTCACGGGCTCAAGGTGAGAGGGGCGAAGAATAACTCAGATGTCAGAGGGACGTTTTTTACACAGAGGGTGGTGGGGGCCTGGAATGCGCTGCCAAGTAGGGTGGTGGAGGCAGGCACGCTGACATCGTTTAAGACTTACCTGGATAATCACATGAGCAGCCTGGGAATGGAGGGATACAAACGATTGGTCTAGTTGCACCAAGGAGCGGCACAGGCTTGGAGGGCCGAAGGGCCTGTTTCCTGTGCTGTACTGTTCTTTGTTCTTTATTGTCAAAATTATCCAGAGGATAGGGTTGAAGGAATTCCATTTAATTTCTTTGCAATTAGGGATGCACATAATGACTCAACTTAATTCTACCCATTTGAATTAGGTTTTGGTCATGAGCTAAAATGACAATTGAAAATCATTCACCAGCAATTGGTCAATCAACGTTCTGAGAGCACATTCTTGGGCTATGAACCAACTTTTCGGGAAAGTTTGCAGAGAGCAGGAGAATTGGCTGGACACCATTTAAAAGTGGCACAGCATGTGATGAAACCGGAAGAGCATAATAACTCAAAATTTTGTAGTTTTGTTAGTGTGGATAATGTTTGACAATTGCAACCAGTGGTAGCTGAAACGTTAAAAGCAATTTTTAGTGGGCACTGTCAAATTGAAAGAAAATTGAGTGTGGTGAATTGTTTGATAAGAACGCCAGATGGATGGAAAAGTAACAGAGGGCGGCATGTGAATATGCTTAAAATATATTTTTATAGGAAAGGAAAGCAGTGGTCGGATTTTTCAATGATTACAACTAAGAGTGAATAATCAAATCGAAATGGATCGGAACTTTACATTCCTCAAATTACTGACCAATTACTGAGACTGAATAACTTGCCAGGCCAACTCAGGTGGCTTTTAAGCATCAACCACAAGAGCTGCTGCCTTTGCGTGGGGCACGCACACTATTCACGATTTCAGTTTCCATTCATGCACAGCTGCACAGTGTGATCCTGCAACACACTCACTGTATTGTTATCCATTCATGTACAGCTGCACAATGTGATCCTGCAGCACACTCACTGTATTGTTATCCATTCATGTACAGCTGCACAATGTGATCCTGCAACACACTCACTGTATTGTTATCCATTCATGTACAGCTGCACAGTGTGATCCTGCAGCACACTCACTGTATTGTTATCCATTCATGTACAGCTGCACAATGTGATCCTGCAACACACTCACTGTATTGTTATCCATTGATGCACAGCTGCACAGTGTGATCCTGCAGCACACTCACTGTATTGTTATCCATTCATGCACAGCTGCACAATGTGATCCTGCAGCACACTCACTGTATTGTTATCCATTCATGTACAGCTACACAATGTGATCCTGCAACACACTCACTGTATTGTTATCCATTCATGTACAGCTGCACAATGTGATCCTGCATCACACTCACTGTATTGTTATCCATTCATGCACAACTGTACAATGTGATCCTGCAACACACTCACTGTATTGTTATCCATTCATGCACAGCTGCACAGTGTGATCCTGCAGCACACTCACTGTATTGTTATCCATTCATGCACAGCTGCACAATGTGATCCTGCAGCACACTCACTGTATTGTTATCCATTCATGCACAGCTGCACAGTGTGATCCTGCAGCACACTCACTGTATTGTTATCAATTCATTTTCTTAAAACGTGAACTGGAAAAAAAAGCAACAGAATTTGTAATTTCTACCTCATCGACAAAACGCCGCCGGCTAATTCTATGATCGATTCCTGACTCTTCTCTTCCATTCTCAGCATTTCGAGGTGCACTCGAGTCATTGGTTTGTCGAACAATATCTCCAGGATGATCAACAATTCCCACGGCGCCTTTGATTATTTTCGCAGGCGCATCATGTTTATTTTGAATACCGTCTTAATTTAATCAATATCATCCCATTTGTTCAATTTTTCCTTGCGATGCCACCTTCATAATCTGTGCTCCTGAAATTCTATTTCTTTTTAAACGGGGAGAGGGAATCTCTTGTTCGGCAACAAAGTCAAGAAGCTGCCGTGCCCGATCGAAGTGCACTAGAATGCCAGTTGGACCACAATCTATGAAACATCCTGACAGATGTGCATTAATAGGGCTCCTGCTAAAAACAACAGGACTGACCATATGAACGTCGAATGCTCCGTTAGTAGCCCGACATCTTTATGAGGAACACATCTCTGAAGTAGTTTGAATGGTAATCAATATCACAAATATCTCAAGCCACGGCTTCACTGTGTAATGCTATTAAATGACTTACTGAAAACTATGGTGTTGATCCTAACTGGAATTAAGAAACAGTTTAGTGGTCACAGGTAGAAGCGCAAGTTCAGTGGATTAGCAATGATAAATTGTCCCGAAGTGTGAAAGAATGTGTAGGTTATATGGATTAACGGGGAACATGTATAAGGTTACTGGAAGATGTCAGGCAGGGAGCATGGGTAAGGTGCTGTGTCAGAGTTTCAGTGCAGGATGGATGGGCCAATTGACCTGCTTCCGCGTTGTCTCGATGATGTGACTATAATAGAGGAACCGGCATGGAGATGGAATTTAGGAACATTACAAGGATGCAGATTTCCTTCATTGGTCACAACGGTAATTCTGCACCCTATCATCACAATGAAAAGATGAACTTGTACTCATCTTTCACTTTCCATTTTCTAACAATTTCCTAAAACCGATAGAGATGGATCACTTGTGCCTTTATTCCATTGTTCTGTCGGTACAAAACCCATACGTGCCTGTTGAGAGCAGTTTTCTGATCGACAACTTTTCTGATCTTCAATCCAAGGAGAAAGCAACCTGCATTTTGTGCGCTATTACCTCTCACCGAGTTGCAAATAATCCTTTACTTCCTGCTAAAATCCAGCACTTACTCTCAGGGTCAAATGTGGTGACTTATTAATAAGTCATTTTCAGTACGTTTTCGCTTCTTTCACTGACTGTTAATTTAATGGTAAATGGAATCCTGTCTCAGAAAAGTGTGCTCTCCAGTTGCACCAGCCCCTACATCCTGGCCATGTCGGCTGCCGAACTATTATCCATCATCACGGCTATCATATTGTATTGGATAAATAATTATAATTTTGCTAGACCCTATCTGAACATCGCACTCATATTGTAATGCCATTTTTCTGCAGCCACCGAGTACTTCCTCTGATTGACTGTCGTTTTTTTCTTCGATCGATTTGAAGCTATATTGACAGAATGTGAAGTCAAAATATTGCACTTAGGAAACTGTGGCTGTGATTATAGCCAAAACATGCATTCTGCTCTGTTTGAAAAATGCCTCCTTCTAATTTGCAGTTGAACCCAGATAAATAATTGATAATTTACCGTGGTTCTTTGCTGTGAAACCAGTCTATGCTTCTCAGCCAGTCTGGGTGGTATTTGGCTGATTTGAGAGAATTGCAACACGGCTGTTGGATTTTCATTGATTGTATTGCTTAATGCTCTGACAGTGAGACCCATTTTAGGCACATTCGACTCTGTAAATGCCTAAGAGGTCAATGCAAGGTAGAACAATACAGTGACCCAGAGATGGACAGCATGCGCATGCTGCAACATTACACTGCGCCATATCAGGCAACTTCATCCAATAAGTCGCGATTGGTTATTGAGTTCTTAGATTATAATGTTACTGGAAAAATATGGTGAAGCGTCATGCTTCTGAGCATATCTTTCAAAGCTTCCCGTATATGTTGGCCAACTTACTTTGCTGCACAAATGCCTTCACTTATGGGGTGACTCAGTCCAAGTGCAGAGAGCAGATTAAGGATGGGGAGGGGGGGGCGGGTAATATCCGATTCGTTTAAATAAATGAGTCATTAATAATGTCGGAGAAAAGAAATACCACCGTGTGAAAGCTGGTCCCAGCATTACCACTCGAAAGATTAATGTAAATTATTGATATCCATCTTTTTTATTACACCAGAAATATATAGGAGTTGACGATAACTTCCTGAACAATGTGTGCTCTTGTGGGCCAAGACAGTAATATGGAATTGACCCCGCTTGCTGGATAATAAGGGAATAAAAATACCTCCAGTTTCTCGACTCACAAATCTTCGCATGATCTCTGAAATCAACACCATTTCTTCCAAAATCCATACTGCTGCAGATTCTATGAATATTATTCCATGGTTCCCATTGCATTCGATTAAACGCTAGCTTGATCTTTCATAATAGACTGCTCCAGGGTCCGTCCTCTTCCTCGTGTTATCTAACATTTTGAGAGGCTATTTCTCCTCAATCGTGTTGACATAATTTCATTTTAATTAGCACCACATTCCAAATATAATCAACATTAGTGCCTCTATACTTTCAACTGCCACATTTCCAAGTTCCCTTGGCACTGCCAAGAGTCGAATATACTGTGATCTGAACAGTTAGGTCTTCTATTCCAAGGACTGCTCCGCTCTTTCTAACAGTGGTTTACACATTCTGGGAGGGTTCAAACGTTAACAAATACAACGTTTATGCTCTGTGTAACCCCATGTTGTACTGGCCCTGTTTACTTTTCGATGCAACCAAACTGAGTGACTTTTACTCCCTACCTGACGTTTGAAACATGAGTGCAGAGTGAAGGTACGCTTTATCTAACACCACATTTGACTGGTCCTTGGAATGATCGGTGGGAGAATGTAATATCTCATCTATTACACAAACTCTGCATCACAAACAACAACACACAAACACAAAGGCACGGACAGATATCAACTCGCTCACGACAATATAACTGGCAATCCAGATTTGCTTGTGTAAAGCATCACCATTATCTAAAATATCCTGTATTTGAGTTTTTTGTTCCGGATTTGGGGTTATATGGGCTCAGAGCTTGATATTTTTCAAACTACCACAACAGAGTTTGAAGCATAGTGTTATGCAGTGAGGCGAGCACGCCTCTGCGAGCTCTCAGCAGTGGCTTGGATTGCCTTGAAGGCTTAAGATATAAGCTGAAAGATGGAGAGGAAATGCCCACTGGCGCACATTCGATTCACAGACTTAAGCATCCAAGGCACTTCCACAGTAGGTTGTAAAGCAATGATCTCCAATTGCTAGATAGAGAGGGACGAGAGATGAATCGGGAGACAGGCAAAACAAGTGGCCCTTCCCTTAACATCTTGATAGAATTGTAACATAATTACTTCAATGTTGCGCAGTCAGGATTTTGAAACTGCTTCTACAACACAGTGCAGAGGTGATTACAAAACATCGACTGCTGAACCTAAATAAGCACCTTTATCACCACCCGCTCAAGTGTTTCATGCCTGACCCGTCATTTAATGTCATTGAGGATGGTCAATATCTTACCTTTATCATTTCCCCATCTCCCTCTATTCACCGATCTATCAAATGTTTGCGCAGTTCCACCTTAAATACTGCTAATGATCCGGTCTCCACTATATGTTGGGGCAGAGAATTCCAGAAATTCGCCAATCTCTGTGCGAAGAAATGTTTATGTCACTCAGTTTTAAATGACCAACCATTTATCTTGTCGTCATATCCCCTTGTTCGAGGTCTCCCACCATTGACGGTATCGCACCATCTACTCTGTCAATCACCCTCAGAATGTTATGTGATTGAATAATGTCACCCTTCAGTCTTCCAATCTCCAAGGAATACAGGCACACTATTAATTCGCTCTTGAAAGGGAACAGTCTTATCCCAGGAAATAGCATAGTTAAATCCATTAGACTGCTTCCAATATGACTGTATCATTTTTAGTGTACGCGGACCAAAGCTGTATGCAGTTCCAGATGAGGTCTCATCAGCACCCTGTACAATTTCAACAATATCACCCTTTGTTTAATCTTCAACCATTTTCCAATGAAGGCCTAAATACCTCTCAGCTTGCATTCTTAACTAGTTTTTGGAACTGCCTGCTAGTTTATTTTTATAATTCATGCACTAGATTGCCAAGACACCTTTGCACTTCACTCACCTGCAGCCCCTCTCCATTTAGATACAACTCTGCCTTTTGATTCCCCCCTGCCAATATGCCAATATACATGACATTATCCCTCCCCACATTAAACTCCATTTGCCAGGATTTCACTCATCACTCAATCTACCGATATCCCGTTGCGGAATAACAATATCCTCATCACAACCTAGATATTGACACAGATGGGTATAGGCTTTGGATGAAGTCGTATTCAACCTTGACATTGAGCTCTGAATATGTATATAGTTATGATTTTTTTTTCTGAAAAAAATGTTGGTTAATAAAATAACAAACTGCGAAGAATGCGTCATGGCTCAACGAGACATCAAATCCTTTGACATGAATGTGGAGAAAGATATGTATAGATGTTCGGAGCAATAGGGCGAATGTAATGGTAAGGGAGGGAAGCAGTAAATCCAACTGTTAAATTATTCTATCTGCTTCTGACACGAAGATAAAGAGTATGAAATATCCTCAGGCTGTGTGGGACTAATGGGGGGCAGGTGTGGTGTTCGTGGGCGGCACGCTGTCTTTTCAGAAAACTGTCGTACAAAAGGGAATCCGGGGTTATCATAGCATTCCTGGATGAACATTGTATAGTAAGCAGTTTCAAGCAGCACTGAGTGTGGCTTAATTGTGCAGCGAGTGGTGCTCGCTGAACCTATCCTGTTTCAACCACTCAACAGCCATACACATTAACATCTGCATCACTTGGAGTGAATGAGCTGGAGATGGGGTTGCCTCTGGGGAGAACAAGTTGTCTGAAAGTAAATACTATGTATTGTAGGATGCTGTTCACCCCTCATATCATTTCAAATCAGTGTCTGTATCTCATTGTCAGGCTGATCGATTTTCCGTTCCTCAGGGCCACAAATGATAACGGAATCGGATTTTGTGGAACCATCAAATTAGATCTGATCATGGGCATAATTTGAAATTTTTTGATTAATTCCCTTCAATTACACACCATTCCTGGCATACTTAGGGACCCCGATCATTGTTTACAATGATCATATTCTGTCGTTGGTGTATAATTTGTTACTTCAATCTCCCGAACTCACTGCTTCGTCTAAATTGTGTCTTTTTTAAAACCAAAAGTGGCACAGATTTGTTACAAACTTCAGACAATGCCATCGCCACGAAAGTACGCACTGTTAAATAAAGTAAATGTGCTAGAATAAAGCAAATTTCATGCAGCTTCTGAGAATCTGAATATAAGTGTAATTTATACACTGGTAATAGATTTCCCATATTTCACTAAAACTTTCAAGGTCGTAATCGAGTGACTTGGCTGTTGCTGTGGGTGTGTCCTTTTGGAGGGAGATGAATCAGGCACAGAGAGGACGTTTGGTTTGCTCTTTATAAATTAAACAAGCGTCAGAACATATTTTGACATAGAAAAAGGATACACATGGATTGTTGGCAGGGTTTGAATAGTTTGAGGTATAAATCATAGAATCAAAGAATCAAGACAGTGCAGGAAACTTTGTGTAAACAGAAACTCAAATCCTTGTGTGATTCATGAATACACACTATCATTTATTTCATGAATTTGTGAATGGACTTATCAGTGGAGCTTCTCAATGTGACATCTTGGGAAAATATATGTTATGCAATTGTTAAATGAGCTTTTGAATGTGAAATATGATAATAGTAACCCGTGGTCTCCAAGTGACTGAAGCCTTCATGTGTCCTTGGTTTAGATGTTTCTCAAATAAGCCGTGTTGGCTGCCACGTAAAAATGCTGAAACAATAATGTTTGTTTAATGTACTGTAATGATGTAGCGAATTACACAACTATTTATCCCTCTGGAATTATTACTAGTGTATAAGTAACGGGTCGTCTTTTAATAAAATGATGTGATGTTCTGCCAGAGAGCAAACGCACACAGGAGGGACATCAAATGGAGGAAGCAATAATTCTGAGGATTAAAGGTGTTTTTTACTGTATCGTCGCGGCTTTATGTATACCCGGTAAGCTGTGAAATTGTTTTCAGTGTTAAACTCTGTTGATACATCTTCGCTTTATTCTATTGATAAAACATAAATCCTTCCTTCTGCGAGTTCGGTACAGATAATGCATTCATTTCCATCTCTCTGGCTGTAAATTTGAACTCTTCCAGTATTCTGCTGCCCGTGTATTCACTTCACCAATGGTTGTTGTGTTCTCCGATCTGCATTGCATCCCGTTGCTGTAATATATCTGTTTTCAAATTCTCTGATCACGCAAATCCCTCGCTTGCTCCCAGTAAATTCGTCTCCACCAAGAACCATTCGAGCTCGCTTTTTTCCTCCAATTATGTCTTCTTAGTGACAGGAAAACACAGCAGATGCTGGAAATCTGAAATAAGATGAATAGTTAATGCAGGATAAATTCAGCAAAACGAGGAGCATCTGTCAGAGAAAAATGGTTATCAGCCAAATAAAATGCAATGGTTGCATTTATGCAGACATCCTGCAGACTGAACATTAATACATTAACATGCATTTATTTTATTGAGATAGTTGGAAGATAACCTCTCTGAAACCCACACAGATACGTGGAGAAGGTGCAGGCTTCACATGGACACTCACCGAACGTCAGTTTTGGACCTGTGCCTTTGGCGCTGTGAGGCAGCAGTGGTAATAATTGTGCGATCCAAATGTGACTTCATTCTGATATTTTTCTGACCCATTTTCTCTGATATTGTTTACAACGTGATGCTTGACTGATTTATTTTATTCGTGCATCAAATATGGCCGTCGCCTGTTGGGCCAGTAATTGATCGCCCATCGCTGAAGGCAATGCTGCAGATCAGATACAGGAGACACCAAATAAGGACTCCAAATGTCCTTCCCTGAAATACATTAGTGAACCCGTTATAGAACATTAATAGGATTCAAACTTACTCACCAAGAGCAATTTAACTTTGGCAAAGGGTCATGTGGACCCGAAACGTCAGCTCTTTTCTCTCTTTGCAGATGCTGCAAGACCTGCTGAGTTTTACAGCGTTTTATCTTTTTACCTCAGAGCCCCACCCTGGGTCTCTGGATTACTAGTCCATTGACAACAATACTATGCTACTGACTCCCCATGTAATGAGACATAATTGTCCGCAGTCCATTTTAACGCACAATACTGTAGTGTGTTGATTTCATTTATCAATTTTACAGCAATATGATAGTTAGAAAGCAGTCAATGTTCAGTTGCACACTATTTTAGTCTCGTGTCGATGTGGACTTTGTTCACATCCGCTGTTGGATTAGTCCCTCTTGTCGCATTTTGTTGCATAACGCCATGAACAAGAAAAAAAACATGATTGAAATACTCAGAAAATGTGGCTGGGTCTGTGAAGATTGTTCAGACTGAACGATTCAGCTCAAAGCCTTTTTTATTCAGAAATTCAAGAAGAGAGATTGATGGTGGACGTTGTGCAAGAGGAAGTGAGGAGGGCAGTAAAAATCGGACAGCGCGTGTGGAGGTAGGGGAGATTAAATGGCAACACGTTTCATGGTACAAAATACAAATGGAAGGGTAAACGTTACAATAAATAAGTAAGTGATTTACCGAGTGTGGGTGTGAATCGTTGAAGAATGAAAGCAGTGTCGGAAGGCAGGAAAATAGAAAAAGGCAAAAAGCAGGCAAATCGGCATAAACAAAATTATGCAGGCAGTGCGTTATAAACTATGGTTTGAAATAGTTGAAATGAATATTGAGTTCAGACATCTATCACGTTGTAATATTAAAATATGCTGCTCTACCGCAGCCTTGCACTCAGCCTCAATCGAACAAAGGTGTCGCCCATGGATAGTACAGTGAGAAGACTCACAACACCAGGTTCAAGTCCAACAGGTTTATTTGGTAGCACAAGCTGTCGGAGTCTCGCTCCTTCTTCAGGTGAGTGAAGCTGAAGGAGGAGCGAGACTCCGAAAGTTTGCCGACCAAATAAACCGATTGGACTTTAACTTGGTGTTGTGAGACTTCTTATTATGCTTACCCCAGTCCAACGCTGGCATTTCCGCATCATGCCCATGGATAGTGACGTTAGCGTGACTGCCAGGTACAGAATTAACCGGCTGGTAACTGGAGATATGGGTCGGTCTTGATGAATTGGAGTATTCTCAAAGCACTTAAACAATCTGGTCCTTACACCCCCAGAGTAAGGAGTATCAGATTTTGAGCAGCAAATATGATGTACTGACCTGCATAATGTAAACATAGAAATTTACTTCAGCTGTTACATTGTTCCTGCCAGTTTGGCATTCGCCAACTGCTTCTGTCCTCTCCTTCGCACAATACCAACAAATGATTCAGCATTTTTCCCGCAGCACTTCCACGCTTCATCTAAAACGCATCACAAACACATACGGTTTGAGTGTGCCACAAGGCAAACATGCTGTCCAAAATTGGAATCAAACACTAAATCTATTGATTATCTTCAGGAAACAATAGCGCGGTAATATCCTCGAATGCATGGCAGCCATTTCGCATACATCTAACTGAGTCGTAAATGTGTCTCTCCTCATGGCCTGAACTGGGTCAGGAAGTTTGGTCATATCTAACTTTAAGAACACCCAGTGAATGGGGGTATGAGAGTGGATATTGCCGGCGATATCATAACTGTGGTGAAAACCAGGAATGAAATAATATGAGCCGACTACAAAACTCAGATAATGTCCAATTATGCAGAAATAATGATGCTACAATACGAGGAACAGAGTAGAGGAGCGCTATTCTGTCCTTCCACGTTAATCAATCACTTCATTCATAATCCGACTGTGATGTTCATTCTACTATCCTGCTCTACACCATAAATATTCGCTTAGTGCAGCTCCAAATATTAACCTAACTTAGTCCTGAATTTATCAAATGGCACTGTCGCTACTGCTCCCTTGGGAAGATAATTCTACAGACTAATGGCGCTCTGAGTGAATATACAATTGTGCATACATATCATAAATGGGAAACAGCATATGTACAACTGAATATCTTACATGTGGTCTCCCAGATTAGACCATAATAGTATACGAAATATGAACAGGTGCAGGCTGTCCGACCCCGAGAGCCTGCTGCATCATGAAACTGGATCGTGGCTGATCCGATTCCACAGGTCCAGTTTCCTGTCTTTTTCCGATTATCTTTGATTCCCTTTTTGATGAAAAGTCGATCCATCTCAGCCTTACGCACGGTCTCACAGTGGTTCGCACCACTGTTCCACAGCGCCAGGGACCCTGGTTCGTTCCCGGCTTGGGTCACCGTCTGTGTGGAGTTTACACGTTCTCCTCGTGACTGCATTGGTTTCCTCCGGGTGCTCCAGTTTCCGCCCACATTCTGAAAGGCGTGCTGGTTAAGTGCATTGACCCGAACAGGCGCCGGACTGTGGCGACGAGGGGAATTTCACAGGAACGTCATTCCAGTTTTAATGTAAGCCCTACTTGTGACTAATAAATAAATACACTTTGTAATCTTAAATTTGCACAAGGACTCTGCCCCTACTGCTGTCTGGGCAGAGAATTGTAAGGAATCACAATCCTCCAAGAGAAGTAATTTATCCTCCTCTCATTCTTAAATTGGTTCCCCTTTGTGCCGGAACAATCTCCTGTAGCATTAGACTCTCTCATGAGGTCGATCATCCTCTCAGCATCTACCCTGTCAAGCTCCTTAAAAATCCTGTACATTTCATTGAGATCACCTCTCATTCGTCTAAATTCCAATGAGTAGAGTCCCAACCTGTTTAAGCTTTCCGCATAAGACACTCGCTCTAGGCAGTGAAGCATTGTAGTTAACCTTACCATAACTGCCTGCATTAAAGTAACATATTTCTTTAAGTAAATGTAATATGGTACAAGTATCCACTTTGCATTTGGACTGAAAAGCTCCCGCCAGAATATTAAACGTTTGCAACTGTTTCATCTCTCACAATTCAGAACTCTAATTTTTATAGCCCCCACATGTCGAACGTTGCCTCGTAAGTCAAAAGCTCGCAATTGCTATCACTGAGTGCTTCCAAAAATGCAAGTATTCCCAACCTTGTGTCAGAAGCGCAAAGCTCCACACAGAATTCTCGGGGGTGTCACAAAACTTATTTTCAACGCTGAACACGAGTTCCACAATTCTACACTCGGCCCCTTTGAAATGAATGCTAACATTCTCCGTGTCTTCCTCCTAATGCCCTGGAACTGCACGTTAACATGTAACATTCGCTTTGTCACTTCCAATCTCTTCCATGATCATGCCCTCCAGTGCACCGTTAATTTAATACAACATCACGACCATCTTTCATATTTGCAGTCTTCCAAATCTAGGCGCTGGAGAATCCTTGATTTCTTGTCTGCATTCTGTGCTCCATTTGTTTAGCTGCCAAGACATCCAGATATCCAGCTGTGGATATCTATCACTAAAGATCTCACCTTGCCGTCATGTCGGACATTTTACAAAACATCTGATTGGAGAAGAGAAACGTGGCAGCGAGTTACAGGCGTAAGTTAGATAGACGATAGAAACCGGAACGTTGAAGCATGGATTCCAGTAAAATTGAAGGAGAATTGCTGTACTGCAGAGTGTTTGAAGTTTTCAGGGTGGGGGCTATTATGAACATATAACAGTGTTAAAATAAATATTGCATTTGAGCCAATGGACATTGGCTTCACATTACCGAACTCACTCTAAGTCATGTAGCTCTTTTGTCTAACCTCTCTTAATTGTTGTTTATTGCAGCCAACTTAATCACGATGCTAACACTCCAACTCAGAGACTGCGGTCTGTGCAAGAGCACTACTATCTACCTGGTCGCCATGATCACGGCAGACGTCCTGGTCCTCTCATTTCTTGTTCTGGTAAACCATATATTGGTTCCCAATTTCCCACAGGTGCTTTACCTTAACAGCGTAGCCTATGGCCTCAACTCCATCATGAGTACCGCTGTGATTGACTGCTCAGTATGGCTAACCGTGTCCTTCACCTTTGACCGTTTCGTGGCAATCTGCTGCCAGAAGTTCAGAGGAACTTACTGTACTCCGAAATCTGCAGCTCTGGTAGTTGTGGTGATTTATCTTGCGACATATTTCAGAAGAATCCCAAATTATTTCACAAATATACATTACTATGATCATAAAAACCTGCAAACGAACATAGAGACGGTCTCAGCATTGAATCTAAGCAGACCTGGAGAGCATTTGACTGGATGAACATTATTTTAAATCCCTTAGTTCCTTACTTCGCTGTGGTGCTGCTCAACCTGTTGACAGTCAGGCACGTCCTGGCGGCCAGTCGTGTCCGGCGGGGATTCCGGGGAGATGCTCACAGTTCTGCGGACCCCGAGATGCAGAATCGGAGGAAAGCCCTGGTGTTGCTCTTTGCCGCCTCGGCGAGTTCCATCTTGTTGTGGATGCCGACAATCGGCCTCTTCCTTTTCTCACGGCTCACTGAAAGCTACAGTTTCCCCGACTTCAACCATCCTGTTGCTGTGATTCATGAAAGCGCTGACATGCTCAGTACACTGAACTGTTGTACCAGCACGTGTATGTACGCTCTAACCCAATCCAAATTCAGGGCAGAGCTGAGAGGGACGCTGCGATGTGGGAAAAATCTAATTACTAAAACGACTGCTGCACTTCACTGAATATTCAGGCAATGGCGCGAATGTACGATCCCACAGACAAATTATAATTGATGCAATTAATTCACAACAATATTTGTTTCCAAACGATTTTCAATTAGAAGTTCATTTTGAAGTTGTAAACTAGTAAAATAAATCAACACAACTGGGTTAAGCAGAAATTACAATTACTTTTCCATCACAAGTGGAATTATAATTGTAATTTCACAGTGAAATAATTACAATTTATAGCGTATTGATATCGATCGAAAGTTGAAGTACATTTATGGACCTGCAATAAAATTGTGATAATTATTGGAGTCTGCAAGCTCATCAATTATTTCAGGTAGTCGGCAGTTTTTAGATAACATGTGGGGACAGAAATGGATGAGCCACTTTTGGTGAAACGGACCGCCACTTCTCTGCTTTCGCTTGTTTATTTTCCAAGTGGAATGATTTCAGAATGCCAGTGCGTTGGGAATGCTGTACACTCGGTGCTGAAGCTGCTATGTCGGATAATCTCTTTTGAAGGTCGTGCTGTATAGAGTGTCCGTACTTATGTACTTCCGTGCCATTATGTTTGATGCGATCATTTGGATGAAATATGAACAGGCGAGCTTCACTTGAGCACTCAGATGGATTTAAAACACTCGTGTTCGTATGACTAATGTCCTAAATTACGGAAACGAAAGCAGATTAAACATTAATACATGTCTATTTGACACTATGTCTCTTTATGACGTCAGGAGATGTAGAAAGCGCAAGATCAATACAGGTTATCACTTTAATATGAGAAGTGTTCAAATTTTAAGCAACATTGGAGAAAGCAGTTGGAATCATGGAATCTGCAGTGCAGAAGGGGGCCATTTCGCCCATTGAACCTGCACCGACAACTATCCCACTCAGGTCCCATCCCCATAACCCCTCATATTTACATTCCTATTTCCCCGACACAAAGGAGCAATTCATCAAGGCCAATCAACCGAATCCGCACATTTTTGGACAGTGGGAGGAAACCGGAGCACCCGGAGGAAATCCTTGCAAGACACGGGGAGAATGTGTTACCTCCACACATACAGTCACCCGAGGCTGGAATTCAACCCGGGTCCCTGGCGCTGTGAGGCCGTACTGCTAACCTCTGTGCCACTGTGCTGCCCGAAATACATCTTTTATATTTTGCCTTCACAAGCGTTATCAGATTAGATTTTCAATTGATAATTGTTGCTCAACAGCACTGGAATAACATAGCTCTCCCTTTATTGTCCCCACTTCGATCAAAGGTAATAGAAGAAAATCCTTATCTCTCGTTCTCTCTGGAAACGCTTCAGCAGGTGATGAATATTGCCTCCATTTCTCTGTTTCCTTCTCTTCCATTTGCAGCAGTGGCAGTTCGTTTTTTTCTGTTTTAATTGTAATTGGCTCGGAATAGTGATTAATTATTCTCTGTTCTCGATCGAAATTTCCCCGTATGCCAACTGTGACTCTTACTTTTCCTTCTCGTTTTTATTTCCTCTTAGCTCGGCTTTCTACAGTTTTTTATATCCCCGGTAAATATGCTTCCTGTAGCCGGGAGATACCCCCTTATTCGGCCTTCTGCCACAAAATGCCGCCCCTGAGCCCACTTACTGCCCAATTTATCTTCAGGGCAACCGCTGTCTCCCTTATTCCCAAGTTTCTACACTCACATTTCGTTCTCGTTATTCAGAATTACACGACCCCCAGTTTTAGTTCCTGAAATATCCGATGCAGACTGAAACTATGTATTTCAGATACCATAGAACAAGAGCATCATACAAGACGTACATTTTTATTAACCCTGTATATGCAAACTCGTTTGCTAACACATGCAGGTTAATGCTTTGCTCGATGCATCGGCACATCGTCTTTTTTTTCTCTCCGGAGCAAATGTATTTATTGAGTCTTCGTTTACAGCAGTGTGTGGTCCAAAAAATTAAGTTTCTGAAAGCATGAAATAGATCGGAAACCTCCCGCCACACGGTCAGAAAAACTGCAACAATTCAGCGGAGTAAATTATTTCCCAAGTGAATCAGTAGCTTACTGCCTGACCATGTGAACTATACACTGAACTGCGGAGGGTTCCTATCTCAACAATGTAAAAGAAAATGAAAAAAATTGTTCCCTTTCACAGAAAATGTCCGAGCTGAGATTGAGAATCTCATTCTTCCACATACCCATATGTGCATGTGAGCGATTAGTGTAGAGATTAAGGTGCATGCAACAGATTTGTTTGATGCAAAGACTGTGATCACTGGACTCGCTTTATTAGTTCTGGATCTGGCTCTTGCAAACTTGTCGTTCGGGGAATCATATTTGCATGTTTTCTCCATCAAGTTGCTGATAGAACATTTTGGAATAATAAAACTTGACACCACAATATACTGAACTTCAATATATTGTTCAGGCTTTATGAACATTATTTTGAAATGCTGAGAGAAATGAAAATAATGTCACTTCATTAACTTGAAAAGTTGAAGCGAAAATTTAGCAAAAATTACCAAGCGAAGGTTTCCGCATTTATGTGATCCTCCCAGTCTCAAGCTGTTCACTAACTCATCCTCAGTCACTGCGCGTTGGTTCTTGTGTATATCTTGGAGGGGAAAGTTGAGAGTAATGGAGAGTAGTGGGACTGAGAGTAAGGTACAGTCACTCTAACTCACTCATTTCCTCAATGCTGCAGATGTACACGCACTCTCAGTGACACACAGGCCAACACTCAATGTTACAGAAACATGCCGTCACTGCCATTGACTCTCACTGATTCTTACTGCTGCGCGCACAAAATCGCTCAATTTGACTTCAACGTCCGCACACATAGTCACGCGCACTCATTGACATCACACACAGCCACTCACTCTGACTGCCAAACCACTCACTCTGTCTACCACACACACACACACACAATCACTGCCACACACGATCTCACGCACTGTGGCGCAGGAATTCACAAAAAACAACTCTCACTGCGCAAAAACTCTCACTGCCGTATCGTGACCAGATCACAATGCCTGCACCCAACGAAACATTTCTCTTTCTGGGTCCGCCATCACTTCACACATCCCAATTCCCCCGTGACTCACACATCCCAAGCCAGCTGTGACTTTCACATCCCAGGCCAGCTATGGCTTCACACATCTCAGCCGCTCCGCGACTTCCCCTGTTCCCGGTCCAGTCCCGCATTAACTTTCTGAGGAACCGCACTGGTGATTTGACCACACCCCTCTCCCAATACAGGAACAAATTAAATTAGACGCTGCCTCGGGCCTCAGGAAGCGCGGTCTAATCAAATCAAATCATGATGTGGAGATGCCGGCGTTGGACTGCGGTGAACACAGTAAGAAGTCTCACAACACCAGGTTAAAGTCCAACAGGTTTATTTGGTAGCAAATACCATAAGCTTTCGGAGCGCTGCTCCTTCGTCAGATGGAGTGGAAATGTGCTCTCAAACAGTGCACAGAGACACAAAATCAAGTTACAGAATACTGATTAGAATGCGAAATCCTACAGCCAGCCAGATCTTAAAGATACAGACAATGTGGGTGGAGGGAGCATTAATCACAGGTTAAAGAGATGTGTATTGTCTCCAGACTGGACAGCCCGCAAGTCCAGGAGGCAATCTGTGGGGGTTACTGATAATGTGACATAAATCCAACATCCTGGTTTTGGCCATCCTCATGTGTGCAGAACTTGACTATCAGTTTCTGCTCAGCGACTCTGCGCTGTCGTGTGTCATGAAGGCCGCCTTGGAGAACGCTTACCTGAAGATATGCTTACCTGAAGATCTTCAGGTAAGCGTTCTCCAAGGCAGACTTCACGCCACACGACAGTGCAGAGTCGCTGAGCAGAAACTGATAGCCAAGTTCCGCACACATGAGGACGGCCTAAACCGGGATGTTGGATTTATGTCACATTATCAGTAACACCCACAGCTTGCCTCCTGGACTTGCTGGCTGTCCTGTCTGGAGACAATACACGTCTCTTTAACCTGTGTTTAATGCTCCCCCCACCCACATTGTCTGTATCTTTAAGGCCTGGCTGGCTGTAGGGATTCCCATTCTAATCAGTATTCTGTAACTTGATTTTGTGTCTCTGTGCACTGTTTGAGAGCACATTTCCACTCCATCTGACGAAGGAGCAGCGCTCCGAAAGCTTATGTTATTTGCTACCAAATAAACCTGTTGGAATTTAACCTGGTGTTGTGAGACTTCTGACTGAAATCAAATCATTCCAGCCGCCGGGATTCTGCAGCTGCTCCAGGCTGCACTGACCTGTCACTCATTCCTCCCAAAATTGGAATCAAAAATAACTAACCTGGGACTGACTTTGTGCTGCTGGTTCAAACATAGGCTTCGTCCTCCCTCCATTGGCTGCTGATAGGCTTAGCAGTGAGCCTAAAAAAAGCCAAGCAATAAAGAGTCCAGTATGTTATTGGATGACCACAGTTGACATTTTAAAAAGCCTGCACATGAAGATTTCAACGGCTAAGTTCGATGACGGGGCGATTCGGATCCAAATGTCTGCGGGCCGCAGTCTGCAGCAACCGGGAGCAGCGGTATCATTTCCTGTCATTTTTGTGGGCAAGGCAAAGTTTTAACCAAATGGTAAGCAGCTGAAAAGCGGCATTATTCAAACACAAATATCTAGGGTGGCAACTCTGCTTTCAGCTGTATGACAGAAAATATCTCCATCAAAATACCAAACATACCGCTATCTCAACGCCATGTTTTATTTCCATGATGTGAGCACAACTCGCAAGGCCTTGAGAGAAGAATGAATGAACTAATTCAGCTGGATTTGTGAAATGAATTTTGCATGGCCACGTTTATGTAGGCATTCCACTGGGCTCCAAAAAATACTGGAGATAGAGTTCCAAATTTGCAGAGATATCAGACAGATGTGGAAACTATGCGAAAAATATATATAGTGACGAATGTAAAACCCATTTATTTACCAATCAGATGTGTTAGTGTTGGAATAAAGCAGAGGAATGAGAAGGTTTTCCGAAATGTTTTCAGGATAATACTTCGATTCCCATGCTCGCTGTCCAACTGGAATGGAGACATTTCATGATATGACTGTGGGACATGAGCTGTATCAAGTGGACAAACTATCCACGGGGAATACATCAGCAAAACAATTCTCGCATCACGTTACGACAAATAGGTGACCTGGGAGGCGGTGGCGGAGCGGGATTCTCTCTGGATAATATTCCAGAGATCCTGCGTTAAAATCTCCAAATCCAGTTTGAACTCCAGGCGGATTGAAATATTTGCACTCAATAAAAATCTGAAAATATATCTCCAATAGTGAACGGTAAAACCATTGTCGACTGTCGCAAAATCCCATCTGGTTCAGTCGGGTTTTTAAAGAAAGATAACCTTCCAGCCTGGACTACCCTGCGTCCAACTCAAATGCAGAGCAATCTGATTGATTCTTCAATAATCTGAGATCACCGAGCAAGCCATTCCGTTCAAAGACAACCAGGTGTGGGCAAATCCCCAAATGAATCAATAAAAACTAAATAATGCTGAAAAGCAAGGAAAATTAAACTGAGAACCTGGAAAATATGTAAGCTGGGTCACTTATCAGTCGGACTATATACTATAGAAAACAACATGTACTGCACCAGTTAAAATCAATCTATTACTGGTCCAGACTGCAGTATAGTTTATAATCACACTTTACAAAGAGAGTGAAGGCATGACAGAAAGTGCAATCAAGGTGCAATGGAACTGCTTCCAGGCATTATGGACTTCAGTTCTGTTGATATCTTGTGGAAGTTGGGCAAATTCTACTTGGAGAATAAAAGATTATCATCCGAATTGTGTACTTTCCAGATTCTGAAAAGCTGAGTTGAGAAACCGTTACCGAATTATTTTCGGTCTTTTTATTTGGGAGTGATGTAGTTGTTAATAGGAGTGATGCTGCTCTGGAATCAATGCCGGAACAGACTGTTCCGCCTTTGTTTTCCAGGACTTTTTTTTCATGTGGAGATGCCGGCGTTGGACTGGGGTAAAGTCGCTGAGCAGAGACTGATAGCCAAGTTCCGCACACATGAGGACGGCCTCAACCGAGATCTTAGGTTCATGCCACACTATCTGTAACTCACACGACTTGCCTGGTGTTGCAAAATCTCACTAACTGTCCTGGCTGGAGACAATTCACATCTCTTTAAACTGTGCTTAACCCTCTCTCCACTCACATTGTCCGCACGTCTCAGACTTGATTACCTGTAAAGACTCGCATTCCAACCATTATTTGTAAATTGAGTTTGTGTCTTTATATGCCCTGTTTGTGAACAGAACTCCCACTTACCTGACGAAGGAGCAGCGCTCCGAAAGCTAGTGGCTTTTGCTACCAAATAAACTGTTGGACTTTAGCCTGGTGCTGTGAGCCTTCTTACAGGACTTTTTTTTCCCAGCTGCAAAAAACAAACGCAGCGCAACAGCACTCACCCATCCGATGTCCATGCCAACTCATGCCACATCTTGCAGTTATACCATGGCCTGTCATGTATTCCATGCGAACTGGTGAAACTCTATTCATCCCAATGCCCTTCACATAAAAACAAAACGTCATTATTGCTCTATTTAATTGATTGTGTTGGTGATACATGGACACTCGAGAGCTGATATTCTGTGTATTGTCCCCATAGACTGGCATTGAGCTATGGTTTCATACCAAGGGATAGCTCATTCCTCGGAATTGAGAGAAATGTCAGACTGGATGGTAAGTGTTGACAGGCAGGTTCCACTTAGGAGGCAAATATTTTACGCTACGTTCGCGTATTGAAATTAAAATTAATGTACCAACTTGGCAGCTGGATAATGCAGGGTGAGAGAGGCACCTGAGAGGAAGACGGCGAAGGTGAGGGAAGGAGAAGCAGCCACGAATAAAGAAAGCGAGGAAGGGAGGAGATGGGCCAAGAAAACGTAGTTGGGGGAAATATAGAATGAGAACGGGGAAAGCAAGGATCTGAAAGAAAGGAGGAAACCATGAGAGGGGATGTTATTAGAGAGATGTAAATACCAGATATATATATATATATATATATATATATATATATATATATATATATATATATATATATCGGAAGTGAGAGAGCGAGATCGTATTTCCCAGAGCAGAGAAATAGTTGGCAGTGAGAATTGAGAGTATTGTTCTGAACGGTGTGAGGAAAAGCTCACAGATAGAGGCTGTCCACATTTCTATGTGAAAAATCGTTTGGTCTTGAGCTCTCTTCAATGCTTTCAGGCCAATCATCATCAAGAAGATAATAACTGGATATTCCTGTTCAGTGACAAAATGGCGATTCAGTGAGAGAGTTTGGACAGCTGTACTGGCAGTTGGTGGGTCATATCTAGAGACTGGGGCTGCCAGAGACAATGAGACGGAGAGAGAAAGAGAGAGAGAGCGCGAGAGAGATGGAAGAGAGTGAAAGGTGGGAGGGTGGGTGGGTCACATAAAGAGCATGAAGAGAGAGATTAATTTCATGTAACATTGTAAATGGAAAGAAGAATTTTGCACCAAGCAACAACACAGAATGTCTCTGTACATATATTAAGTCGCTACTGAGTTGTTGTCACAGTTGAAATGGTGGAAAGAAATGGATTCAATTAATTTTCCGTAACAACATTCATCAATCAGTGTTGACATAATATCTGCACAGCAAGCTTTAAAAATAATGGTCTATGGATGAATATTGGGCAAAATACACTGGGGAGAACTGCGGAGTTCTATTTCTACATCTGTCAGTGGGATACGTACACGGGAAGAAATTTGAATCTCATCAGACAAAAATGAGGAAAACTGAGCATAACTCCAATTGGCACTTGGTTAGAATCGTTTTCCACACAAGGAGATGTCAAGATCAGGTATCAGCCGCCCGAGCGAAAAATGGAAATAAATTCAATAGCAAATTTTGAAAAGGGGCTTTCATAAGTATTTCAAAGCGAATCAAAAAGAAACGTAATGAGTAAAGAGCATATGTTGAATAGATACAATTCGGTGGCTCTTTCAAAGAGCCGACATGGGGACGATGGGCGAAATGGCAGCCTACTTAAAGAATTATTTTTACTTTAAGCAAAGTGAAGATTTCAATTTCAAACTCACCGAATCAATCATGAGACAGATATGACTTTGACTATCACCAAAATGACACATAAACCTTGAAGAATGATTTATTATTTGATTCCAGTCACTGGTCCTCTCAATTAATGAACCATTCATTTAGCATGCTAATATTAGTACCCGAATGTCCGTGTGATCATTCAACATGAACGACAGCGCAACAGCATATAAACAACATCCCTGATCCACTCGTCAAACTGTGACACTGAGGTGGTTAATGGAAAATGAGGAAAACGTTCCTGGACGTTTCTCAGTAAAGGATCTAATGAAACGTCTCGAGGAACATTTGTAGCTCTTTCGGTCCTTCAAGGCTGTATTATCATACCAACAGAATATGGCTGATATTTGGCTAAACTTAATCAGCCCCGCTTGGCTGGACAGCCGATAATGGCCTGCTCAAATGGAAATGTAACCACGTCAGCTCTAAGCTTTGACCAAAAATAAATCGATGTTTTAACGTGCGTTAGTTAACCAGCCTCGGGTATTTTAGTTGCCCATACTTCACCACAGTGATACGGTGCTTTAATCATCGAGCACAGTTCAAAACCCCCGCAGGCACTCTCTTCCCTGTGTCTGTAACATACTCGAACACAAAAACACTCCCTCATTCTGATCATTTTTCTTCTCATCCTTCAAGCCATTTTACGAAACGAAAATCTTCCAAAAAGATTGTATCCACATTTAACTGAAATTTGTTTTTGTGATTTGCTGGTAGTTTTATTTCCAACATGTTCCTGGCAGGCAGACTGGGGCGTTGTTTTCTCAACGTTAAAAACGTTATATGTTGTGTCAAGATTCAACTCTGGTCTGCATATGAATTTGCGAGACAACACTGGGAACGCAGTACATGGTTCCAGCCTGCCTCTAACATGGACACTCCTCACTTCGGCTACTTTGCACAAATACTCTGCTCCTATTGTTGTTTAGCTCACGCATGGAACTGCTCGAAAAATATTCATCAAAATTATAATTTGGCGACTGTCTTAAAATAGTCGAAGAGAAGGGGATAGGATGACCGAGGACATTCCACAGCTTTGTTCACAGCAACCTGTCGGCAAGGCTGCTAATGGCATATTGATAACACAGATGTCAAGCAATGCACACCAGCACACACAGTGCATTGCTCGCTTGGAGTGTGCAAACAATTCGGTTAAGCAGCACAAGGAGAAGCAATTGCTCACCGAGTCACAACTTTCTTAGGCCGAGGACCCGTCAGATTCTTGGGTAGTGGCATTAATTTATCCTTTTGGATTTTGTTTGGCAGGATGTTAAGAAAATGATGGAGTCTGTGGAGCTGACCAACTTCAAGAAGAGGAAAACGAAATTCCTGCATAATGTTCAGAGACTTTAAAGTGCTACAATTTTCGTCCTTTTGGCGAAGCTTATTTTCTACCGAATCGGGATTCAGTGCCTGCGGATCAGATGGAGGACAATGTTAATTCCTGTTATTTGGATCTCTGGATGATTTTGTCTATGCAATGACACACTGACACTATGCTTTTTAAGTCATTTGAATGAAACTCGCTGCATTCATCACTGCTGTCCCTGTCTCATTTCTCACTCTGTTCACTCTGTCAGCATATTAACAGTGAGGGTGGGGTGGGTATTCAAAGGCAGGGTCGCACTGGCATCGTGCAGCTCCAAAATTGCCGTCCTCATAGGATGGTACCTTGCATGGGATGTCCCAGTTTTACCCACCAGGAGCGAACCACTAAAGTTACACATTGTGGAGAGGTTCAAGCAGCGAATTTCTCAGCATGAACTCCAAACTATATGATGTATTATGGCATCAAGGAAAATATTGGAAACGAATGCTTTTGTTACGAGCACAGACAATCCGTTCTCAGCCGTTGAGTGTGTATCTCTATATGTGAACCTCCCCGTGGAAGGCCTACCGAGAAGAGTGATGGCACCGGTTGGAAGCGCAGGATAAAGTCATTGATCGAAAAAAGTAGTTTAATAAATAAAGTAACATAGATTCCGTCAGAGTAAATAAAAGGGTGTCACATTCGCAGGACGAATAGGATATGCACGTGGCAGATACGGCATATTGGCTTAATGTTGGCTCTATTGTTCACAATAACCATTCCAGCTCAGCTGGAGAAGTGCACCTTTGTGTTCCATTCCACCTGTTCTGCAGCGGAAAATTTCGATCCTATATTACATTACATTGCTCAGAATATGACATCTAGTTGTACTGTAAGCTTGTACAAACACAAGCCGTTTCTCAAAATAACATATCCAGCTTTCAGTCCGAAGAACATCGCTATGCAGGATCCCACTCCAGTGTTCACACTGTCACATCCAGTTGTACAGCAGAAGAACATTCCACATTTCCAGCCCACACGAGTGTTCACATTAACATATTCAGCTGTATTGAAGAACAATAGCTCTGTGATAATTTTCATTCCATAGTTCACATTAACGCCCCCAGTTGTGCTATAGAGGAGCATTTATTTGTACAATGAAACCCTGTTTCTTTTTCACATCCAGCTGCAGGACTTATTAAGAACTATGTTTTCCAATCCATTAGATTGATCGGAATAACACATTTCACTGTGTGCAGAAGAAAGTTTCTGTCTTACATTGTAGTTTACTGTTAACAGTAGCACATCATTCTGAATTGAATATGATCAACTAGATGTTGCATTCCATTTGACTATGCAGAATAAGGCATCCAACTGTCCTGACATCTGAAATACCTCTGGGCAGTAGTACACAATATTGTTCAGAATAACATATCCAGAAGAAGAACTGCTCCAAGTAAAATGGTTTACAATATAGTTTACAATAGCATATCCAGCTCCTATTTCGCATCCACCTATTTCACAAAGACACACCCTGTAGTATTGTTGAAGAGCATTTCCAATCCATTCCAATTATTTGCTCATAATAACAGATCCAACTGTACCCTGGAACTACGTCTCTGCCTTCACTTTCAGCCTGACAAATACAATTCCATCAGTATTGTGGAAGTACTTCTGTGTTGCAAGACAATGTTCAGACTGAGGCCTCAAACTGCTCTGTGGAAGGACATCTAATTTTGCATTCTTGTCCATTGTTCAAAATAACATATCCAGCTGTGCTCCCGAAGATACCTGCAGTCCATTCCAGTTTTCTTCACAATGTGGGAACAAGCATTGCTGCGAAGCAACATCTCGTTTCAATTACAATTTCTTGTTCACGATGACACAACCGGCTTTTCCATAGGAGACAAGGCGTCTGTGAATTTTATCTCTGCTTCTCACAGTAACACAATCTGTTGTAATGCAGATGCCACACTGCCAGGGATCAAACTAAGAGTTCGGCTTTTGTGACTGTCTTTGTGGAGTTTGCGAGTTCTCCCTGTGTTTGCATGAGTTTCCTCGGGGTGACCTGGATTCCTCACACAGCCCAAATATGTGCAGTTTCGATGGAATAACCATGCTAAGTTTTCCCTTGAATGTCCAAAGATGTGTAGGTTAGGTGAAGTAGACCTGGTAAATACGCAGGTTTACGGGGTTAGAGTAGGAAGTTGGCCTGAGTAAGTTGCTCTTTTGGAGAGTTGTCGCAGTCTTATTGGGCCGAATAACCTACTTCCTTACTGCAGGAAGTCTATGATCCTATCCTTCTATAAATGTTTTCTGTTTTATATCAGTTTATTGGTCAGAGTTACACATCAATCTGTATGCTAGAGTTTTCTGTTCTCCATTCCACTCCATTGGACACAATTACACGTGTGTGTGCGTGTGCTTGTGTGTGTGTGTGTTTGTGTGTTTCTGTGTTTGTGCGTTTATTGTGTTACGAGGTTGTTCTCTTCACCGACGCTGCCAGTCCTGCAGAGCATATCAAACAGTTCTTTATTTCTGTTTTTCACCATCTGCAGTATTTTACATTCACTCCACTTCCAACTATCTGCACTAATGAAAATAACCACAGCTTCTCCAGTCTCTGCATGTGGTTGAAGTCCATGTTCTGACTCCTAAGAAAACAACGCCTGTCAATCTTGTGCCCTCGCCTTCTTATAAAAATGGGGTGGGCAGAAATCGACTCAATGTGCCAGTGGGAGATTTAAAGATAAACATTAAAACAAACATCTTGTGTTTGATTTGCAATTCTATGCGTCCATAAATGGAAGTCATGATGTGGAGATGCCGGCGTTGGACTGGGGTGAACACAGTAAGAGTTTTAACAACACCAAGTTGAAGTCCAACAGGTTTATTTGGTAGCAAATACCATTAGCTTTCGGAGCGCTGCTCCTTCGTCAGATGGAGTGGAGCATTTTCATACGCGTTTTCAATAACCATACGTATGACTGTGACGTTCTCCATTACTGCATTAATTACCTGGATCAGTTTCGGGTCATGGCCTCCCCTATTCCCAATTACGTCCATCACCGACCCTCACTCAACACATCTCTCCCGGGTAAAAAGCTTCGGATTGTAACAGATTAACTGAATCTGTTTGTTTGGTGACTGTAATTAATGGCATTACCCATGGCATTTAACGGTGCAAATGGAAGCTTTCCTTCTTTTATTAATAAGGGATTCATTTCAATGAATTCTCCCATCGTGTCCGCAGATCGACCAGCTCAGGTACTAACAAGTAACAAGTGCTCCAGATAGAGGGAGAAGGGAGATCATAATCTGAAAATAATGTATTGTAATCTTTCAACAACGTACCAGAAACTGACAACGCACGACTGCAATGTTACAGCAATGGATCAGAATGTGAGAACGCATGATTGGAATGTCCCAACAAGGATGACCTGAGTGGGCCTGGAGGTCTGGAGTGCATCTGCTTCAATGCGAGGAGGGTAACGGTTAAGACAGATGAACTTAGGGCTTTAATACTTATGTGGAATTTGGATGTGGTTGCGGTCACGTAGACTTGGTTAAAAGAGGGACAGGGCTGGGAGCTGAATATTCGGGGGTATAAGTGTTTTAGGCGAGACAGAGGACGGGCTAAAAAAGGTGGGGGAGTAGCGATATTAGTTAGGGAGCATATTACCGCGGTGCAGAGGGTAGACAACTTAGAGGGGTCATGTGCTGAGTCACTGTAGGTGGAACTCAGAAACAGGAAGGTGCAGTCACTATGCTGGGGGTGTACTACAGACCACCCAACAGCCCACGGGAAGTGGAGCAAAAGATATGTTAGGAGATTCTGGATAGGTGCAGAAAATATAGAGTTGTTGTAGTGGGGGACTTTAATTTCCCTGGCACAGACTGGAAAGTGCATAGAGCTGGGGGTCCGGACGGGGAGGAATTTGTAAAATGCATACTGGAAGGTTCTTTGGAACATTGTGTAGATAGCCCGACTAGAGAGGGGTTTCTACTGGACCTAGTTCTGGGAAATGAGCCCGGTCAGGTAGTCAAAGTTTCGGTAGGGGAACATGTGGCCAATAGTGACCACAACCTCTGTTAACTTTAGCATAGTAATGGACAAGGATGAGTGCTGTCCTCCGGGCAGGGTGCTAAATTGGGGGAAGGCTAACTATAGCCGGATTAGGCAGGAATTGGTGGACGTTGATTGGGAGAGGATGTTCGAGGGTAAGTCCGCGTCTGGCATGTGGTAGCCTTTTAAGGAACAATTGATAAGGCTGCAGGATAGGCATGTGCCTGTAAAAAGGAAAGAAATAAAAGGCAGTGTTCGAGAGCCATGGATAACCAGGGAAATTGAGGATCTGATTAAAATGAAAAGGGAGGCGTACGTTAAGTCCAGGCAACTGAAAACAGATGGAGCTCTGGAGGAAAACAGAGAGAGAGTAGGAAAGAACTCAAACGGGGAGTTAGAAGGGCAAAAAGAGGTCACGAGATGTTCTTCGCAGGCAGGATTAAGGAGAACCCTAAGGCATTCTATTCATACATTAGGAACAAAAGAGTTGTCAGGGAGAAAATCGGACCTCTCAGTGACAAAGGAGGGGAATTATGCTGAGAAACCCAAGGGAACAGGGGAGATCCTAAACGAATAATTTGCATCGGTATTCACGAAGGAGAGGGACGTGTTAACCGGGAGTGACTCAGAGCGAGGTGTTGACCGGTTAGAGAAAATCTCCATTAAAAGGGAGGAAGTGTTAGGTTTTTTGGGGAACATTAAAACTGACAAAGCCCCAGGGCCTGATGGCATCTATCCTCGACTGCTCAGGGAGATGAGAGATGAAATTGCTGGGCCTCTGACGGAAAACCTGGTCGCTTCTTTGGACACAGGTGAGGTCCCTGAGGATTGGAGGATAGCGAATGTGGTCCCGTTGATTAAGAAGGGTAGCAGGGATAACCCGGGAAATTAGAGCTTGACGTCCGTGGTAGGGAAGTTGTTGGAGAGGATTCTTAGAGACAGGATGTATGTGCATTTAGAACGGAACAATCTCATTAGTGACAGACCGCATGGTTTTGTAAGAGGGACTTCATGCCTTACAAATTTGGTGGAGTTTTTTGAAGAAGTGACAAAAACGGCTCAGGAAGGAAGGGCCATGGATGTCGTCTATATGGATTTCAGTAAGGCATTTGACAAAGTCACACATGGCAGATTGGTTAAGAAGGTTAAGGCTCATGGGATACAAGGAGAAGTGGCTAGATGGGTGGAGAACTGGGTTGGCCATAGGAGACGGAGGGTAGCGGTCGAAGGGTCTTTTTCCGGCTGGAGGTCTGTGACCAGTGGTGTTCCACCGGGCTCTGTACTGGGACCTCTGCTATTTGTGATATATATAAATTATTTGGAAGAAGGTGTAACTGGCATTATCAGCAAGTTTGCGGATGACACGAAGATGGCTGGACTTGCGGATAGCGATGAGCATTGTCGGGCAATACAGCAGGATATAAATAGGCTGGAAAATTGGGCGGAGAGGTGGCAGATAGCATTTAATCTGGATGAATGCGAGGTGATGCATCTTGGAATAAATAATGCAGGGAGGAGTTATACAACAAATGGCAAAGTCATCAAGAGTATAGAAACACAGAGGGACCTAGGTGTGCAAGTCCACAAATCCTTGAAGGTGGCAACGCAGTTGGAGAAGTTGGTGAAGAAGGCATATGGTATGCTTGCCTTTATAGGACGGGGTATGGAGTATGAAAGCTGGAGTCCGATGATGCAGCTGTATAGAACGCTGGTTAGGCCACATTTGGAGTACTGCGCCCATTTCTGGTCGCCACACTACCAGAAGGACGTGGAGGCGTTAGAGAGAGTGCAGAGAAGGTTTACCAGGATGTTGCCTGGTATGGAGGGTCTTAGCTATGAGGAGAGATTGGGTAAACTGGACTTGTTCTCCCTGGAAAGACGGAGAATGAGGGGAGATCTAATAGAGGTGTACAAGATTATGAAGGGGATAGATAGGGTGAACGGTGGGAAGATTTTTCCCAGATCAGAAGTGACGAGCACGGGGGGTTCACGGGCTCAAGGTGAGAGGGGCGAAGTATAACTCAGATATTCGAGGGATGTTTTTTACACAGAGGGTGGTGGGGGCCTGGAATGCGCTGTCTAGTAGGGTGGTGGAGGCAGACATGCCGACATCGTTGAAGACTTACCTGGATAGTCCCATGAGCAGCCTGGGAATGGAGGGATACAAACGATTGGTCTAGTTGGACAACGGAGTGACACAGGCTTGGAGTGCAGAAGGGCCTGTTTCCTGTGTTGTTTTGTTCTTTGTTCTTTGTTTGTTCAAACGGCAAGAGTTTATCGTCTTACCTTTGGTATCTTTCTACATATTACGATGTGTTATTATTAAAACATCGGTTAGAATATGCACTTTTCATTATTCAGTACGTGTACTTTTCCTTCCTTGCTATTGTTGGGGTACCTGCTAAGTCTATCCATCAAGCTACTTGCTCTATATGCAATTTTCAGCGATGCTAAAATTGTTGTCATTTGCTCTGTCCACGTGCTGCTTTTTTCCGCCTCTGCAAAGTGGAAGTTTCCAATTGTTCTTAATTCGAGGTGGCATAGTGGCACAGTGGTTAGCACCGCTGTCTCACAGCGCCAGGGACACGGGTTTGACTCCTGGATTTTGTCACTGTCTGTATGGTGTCTGCACGTTCCCCCCATGTCTAAGTGCATTTCCTTCGGGTGCTGTGGTTTCATCCTCCAGTCTGAAAGACGTTATTGTTAGGTACATTGGCTATGCTAAATTCTCCCTCAGTATACCCGGCGCCGGAGTGTGGTAACCAGGGTATTTTCACAGTACATTCATTGCAGTGTTAATGTAAGCCAGTGTTTCCCAAACATTTTTTCACTGGGCTGCACGTTCGGAATAAAAATTTCCTCGCGCAACACCGAATTTTTTATTGATAAGAAAAACATTCAAAAACAAAAAAAAACTCCTCGCAGTGCTTGATTCATAACATAGAACATAACTACTTTATAACATGATCATGGGACATCCAGAATGTATAAAACAATGCAGCTACATAAAAACATGATTCATTCCCAAAATATACTTATAGACGAGCCTCTTACATATGTAACCTTAAGTTAGCATACAAACTCAATGAGAGGTGTGAGCTTGTTTTTGTCAGGTTATCTCATACACATATGGTCTAATTTGAGACAAACAAACTCTCATCTCCTCATCAACACAAAGAAGCCTTTCTCTTTTCTGGTCTTTGATATTTGTCAGAGCTGAAAATCCCTGTTCACAACAATATGTCGTGGAGAAATGCAGAATAATAGCTAATGCTCTTGAAGAGATGCGTGGATACTGTTTCTGGTTGTATGTCCAAAAAGAGTCCAGTGGCATACTCCCGTGTTTCATTTTCAAGGTGCGATCATTCGAAATACAGGTCATTTCCTCCTCCTCATCCAATGTCAGACCGGAACAGTTGGAATTCGCAAAGGGGTCTTTAACCCAGTCGAATTTTTCTGTCGACAACGATGGGAAGTAATGATCAATCTTTTCTACCAGTGTTGCAAGATCTTCCTGTATGAGGCCGTAGAATTCATTGCTAATTTTAAAACTTTTTACCAGTGGGAACATTTCGAGGTTATGTCGCACCGCTCTTCTGAGCCAGAGCTGAAGCTTTTTTTTGAATGCAGTTAGTTTGTCTGTAGTTGTGAGGATATTGTCATGGCGGCCTTGCATACTGGCACTGAGCACATTCAACCGGGAAAAGATAACGGCCAAATATGTCAGATTTGCACACCAGTCATTGTCATCCAGTTGGTGGTACAATGGGTTCTCTTCTTGTTCCAAATACTGTCTTAATTCGTTCTTCAGTTCCAACACCCGATTTAAAACTTTTCCGCGGGACATCCAGCGAACCTCCGAGGGCAGAATGAGGCATTGATGTTTTTATTCCATGTCTTTGCAGAGTTGAGCAAATAACCGCGCCTTTAGTGGTTTTGCTTTGATGAAGTTCACAATGCGCACAGATTGATCTCGAACCAACTTCAAATCAGCTACAAGGGTCTTGGTGATTAATGCCTCTCTGTATAAAAAACAGTGAGTTGATATTACATCTGGATTTTTCTGTTTGATGAGTGCCACCAAGCCTCTCACATTCCCTTTCATACATAGCGCTCCATCCGTACAAATTCCAATTCAAGATTCCCATGAAATCTCAACTTTTTCCAAATACTCAGACAAGGTTTGGAAAATATCTTGTCCTCTGGTATGTTTTTCAAGTTCCTTGCAAAATAGAAACTGTGTGACTATTTCGTCATTGTGAATGAATCTGATATAGGCAAGCAACTGTGCTTTTCCACTAATGACGGTCGATTCATCAACTTGAATGGCAAATTTAGAATTCTTCATACTTTCGGAAACACGCTTCTCTATATTAGTTGACCTATCAACTATTCTTCTACGAATTGTATTGTCAGACAAAGGAATTTCCATAACTTCTCGCTCAGCATCAAAACCAAACAAAGTTTTCACAATCAAGCTGCAGGTTGGCTGAATCAATTTTTCAGCTCGTGTCTGTGGTTTTGTCTGTTGAGCAATCAATTCAGCCACTTGGTAAGATATAATCTGCATCTTATCTGAGACTGTCATTCGTTTTTCGAAATCTGATCGTTGGCATTTCTGCTGCTCCAAAAGCCTTTCAAAATATTGAACATCCTTGCTTGCCAGATTTCCATGTTTTGACAACAGATGTCTTTTCATCTTGCTTGGGAAAGCTTCTCACAGATCAAACACATAGGCCGAGGTGCGTTTTCATCTCCAGTCCATGTGAAACCGAGACTCAGATAACAATCCATATATTGTCGACAAACTTTCTTTTTTGGAGGTTTGCTTGGGCCTGCTGCTGGTGTAGAATTAAACGACTCTTCTTCAGCACTCTGTTCGAACGGCGATTCTGGATCACAACGTGGACTCGGATCGTCCTCAGTATCATTGATACTCTTGCTCTCACTTTGGAAAAATATCTGTCGATGTTTAAATGTTTCTTTGATTGTCCTTGAATCTTCCCGCCACACTTGCCATCGCCGCACCAGCGTGGCACGCCGCACCCTTTGGGAATCACTGATATAGACTAAGGATATTCAATGTCAGGTGACAATTTGAAATGCCCCATTTCCATCACTTTCCCTCCACAAATGTGAATCGGATGCCATCACGTCATGTCTTCTGACCCCGCATGATATTGAACACAATGATCAAATCTCAACTAAAGCATCTCCATTTAAAACAGTCCCGAATTTTCCAGCAGATCTGGAAGTGAATACGACGACCAAATCTCAACTAAAGCATCTCCAATTAAAACAGTCCCGAATTGTCCAGCAGATCTGTAAGTGAACTAGGGTTCACTGTTACTATTAAAGGTCTTCCATTAAGACAGAGGTGAATATATTGTTGTCCTCTCTCAGGGGAACGTTGGTCTTCGGAACAACATTTCTCCAAAGCAGGTGGAACCGCGGCTTTTGAATTATGGTACGGTAGAGATGGATAGATTCTTGGTAAGCAAGTGGCGATAAGCTGTTTGCATATGTGAGATTGTTTCCCTGGACTGCGTCAAAAGCATTTGTATACATTTTTTCCCCTCCTGTACCATGGTTAAAACTGTCAAAACCATCCAGATGTGTTCTCATGGACGGCCGATGAAACAGGTACAAAACTCATTTACTTTTGTATTCAATGCACTTTACAATAAACAGTTGGAATTTTGTGTGCTGTTCTGGTCACCTCACTGTAAGGGTGGATGTGATTGCACTGGAGAGGTACAGGAGGGATTCAGCAGGATTATTCCTGGGATGGTTCATCTGAACTATAAGGTGAGACCAGATGCTTTTCGATGTTCTTTTTTATAGTGCATAGAAGTCTGAGGGAAGATTGAGGTGCAGAGAGTAATGAGGGGCATGGAGAAGATGAATTGGAAGCAGCTGTTCCCCTTGGGTTGCGGGGCCAAACACGAGGCGGCATAGTGCTATGGTATGGTGGGGCAGATTCACAGGGGATTTCAGAGAACATTCCTTTCACAGAGTGGATAGTGGAAATCTGCAATGCACTGTCTGGGAAGGTAGTGGAAACTGAAAATGTTGCAAACTTTAAAAACTATTTGGAAGAGCACTTAATACATTATAACACTGAAAGGATATGCAACAATCGGTGGACAATGGATTAGTGCGATTGTGGTGGTTGTTACGGTCGGTGCAGACTCGATGAGCCGAAGGGTATTCTCTGTGTTGGACGCTTCTATGACTCTATGACAATATCATTTTCTAGTCATTTGCTGTAACTACTATCAATTTTTTTTGTCATGTACTGGAGCAGAAATGCCTCGATACGACAAAGTAGTACAATCTATCCACCTGAATAAGTTAATGATTTGATTTCCTGCAACGTGCACAACTTACCTATAAGGAAAGTTCAGCTGCTATATTTTTGATACCTCTCTTAAACTGCCTATCAGTATGTTCAGTCTTCATTAATGTCCTCACAGTTACTTCCCTGCCTATCTGAATATCATTCGCAAATTTATAAATCATAAATTTGTAGTTCATTCCTTGATAGAGAAAGAACAGCAGCACAGATCATCGTTATGTAAGCCTTTCAAAACTGGATAGAGAAACTCACCAGGAATACCAATCAGTGTGAGCATAGGATAATAAAAGTATTGACTAACATAAAGTGCGTACTCGATCCGCCCATTCAACCAGCTGGCTGCAGTGTCAGCTGAAGCTACTCTAACAAATCCCTTTCCAACGTTGTAACATTCGAATCTATTGTTCTGAGACCCTGATCCATTGCTGTATCATTCCAAACGATTGTTCTCAGATTCTCACCCATTGCTGAGCCGTTCTAAATTATTGCTCTCAGATACAGATCAATTATTGTAATGTTTCAAACTTTTGTTCCAATCCCTCCAATAACTCTCAGTTGAGCTACTGTTCCCTGTTGACGGTGTTACCAGTTCATAACTTATAGAAGTGACTCCCGTATTATTGAAATAATGATGCCCTCCCATCAGACATAATTATCACGAATCCATAGAGAATTAAATTCATTTCTGTTACAAAACAAACTGGTTCCAGTAAACTGTTTTGATTTTTGGATTCCGCGGCGTCAATACCAATGATAGTCAGTTGACTGCCTGCGATGAGTTTAACATTATTTAAAATAGTTATTAATAACGAACGTTTTGACTGTAGCAAATTAGCTGCTTTGCTGAGGCAAATCGACAGCTGAGAGCTGATCACTGATCCGAGCGGAGCACCGAGTGAATGGCACGGAATACGCACTCTCTTTTTTCTCCCGACATTCCCTCGGCACATCATGGTCACCACTTTGATATTTGAAAGTCGGAACGGTATATTCCCTGTATCAGATTGGACAGCCAACCACATTCGGGATTAGCGTATTTGAATCATCGCATCATCCTGCCATCATCTGCCACACTTCCCCCTCCCCCCCCGCCCCCCGTTCCGCCCGCCCCACGTCCCCTCTACAACGGAAAATCACAATTCACTTTCCCCTTGCCCTATCCGATGTCGCCACTCAGGCTGAATCTCTGTGTCTGGTTGCTCGCAAACTTAAACGCAGGCATTCATTCACAAACCGCATCTAAAAATGGGGTGTGGGCTTCTTCTTGGGGGTGGAGGGCAGATAGTAAGTGAGTTGATCGAGTGGAAGTAAGATGACCGAGACTGAAAGTGCATGTGCATTAACCCAAACCAGTGGAAATGTTCGACGGAGAGGAAAACGAGAGGGGCGATGAATTCTAAGGCACAATGGCAAAAAGTTTGAGGGACAATCTGAGGTGCGTTGAGACCAGGATCCCTGAGCAAGATAACTGATGAGATTTCAAATCAGTAACAAAAAAACAGAGTCGATTGCTTCGCCATGCATCAAGTGAAATTCAATGTTTAAATAACAAACCGTTTGTGGAATTAACAACAATTACTGTTGGAAAAAACGCAATGCGTTCTAAAATACAGGTCTCATGAATTGAGGAAATAAAGTAAAAAGTTCACTAAACACTGTGTTTTAAGTATAATTCAGAGATCATGTTTTGTCAATTTCTGTTCGTTAAATAATAAGTATCATTCAGTTACTTATCGATTTTGTGAAGTAGGGTATGGGACTGTGTTGTTGTGACTTTGTTCTTTATCGGATTCGCCGGACGTTTACCGTCCCGCCCGCCACGGAATCGGAGCGGAAGAAGGGTGGACAATGGAAATGTCTGTTGACTTCGGGCGGTAGTTTAAGGTTTCGGGCGTCCCTTGTGCCATCACACATTATAAGTTGTCTGCTTGCGGTAACAGGCTGTGGCAGTGGGTCTTAATGCATGTAGTGAAACAAGATTTTTTTTTTCAAATGTGGTCGCCACAATCTAAGAAGGATGCGATTGCACTACAACAGGTTTCAAGTTGAACGTGATCAGGAGATTTTGCACTCTCAAGTGTTGCGAGCTTATCTGGATTGTTTTCCTTTGAGCAGAGAAGGCTGGGAGGAACATCATCGAGGTGCACAGAATTATGGGTGGCACAGATAGAGTAAATATGAAGGAATGTTTCCCGTAGTAGCCCGACCATGACCAGGGGGCATAAATTATGGTAATGGCCAGGGGATTTCAATCGCAATTGAGGAAAAACATTTTCACCCTGAGGATGTTCAAAGTCTGGGACTCAATGTCGCACAGGGCAGTGAAGGGGGAATCCGCACTACATTTCATAAACATATAGGTGAGTACTTCAAATGCAATAGCTGTACAAGAGGAGACAACACTGGAGATTAAGATTCCCAAGGTAGTGAGGGAATTGGTGACCAGCAGGCAGAGGAAGAGTCTGCGGCAGTGCAGGATTGTCCTGAAAAACAACGATACCGTGTTGGATACTGTTGAAGGGAACGACCTTTCAGGGGAAAGCAGCAACATCAAATTCGTTGCACCACGGTTGGTTCTGCTGAAAAGGGGAGGAGAATAAAAGTGTGAGAATGCAATCGTTATGGGGGATTCAATTGTAAGGGGAAAAGACAGGCGTTTCTGTGGCCGCAACCAAGACTTCAGGATGATATCTTGCCTCCCTTGTGCTCGGGCTAAGGATGCCTTGGGGCGGTTCCAGCACGATGTAGAGTGGGAAGGTGAACAAGCAGTGTTCCTGGTACACATTAGTACCAATTAGATAGGTTAAAATAGGATGAGGTACTAAATGCAAATTATATGGAGTTACGAAGTAAGTTTTAAAATTCCGGACTTCAAAGCCTGTGATCTCAGGATGAATACCAGTTCCACGTGCTTGTCATAGTCGAAATAACAGGATATATAGGATGAATACATGGCTGCAGCGATAGTGAGAGGGAGAGTGTTTCAGATTGCTGTGGAAATTGCAGCAGTTCTGGTGGAGGTGGGACCTTTACGAACAGGACAGATTATACCTGGGCAGGGTCAGGAACGATATCCAAGGGGGAGTATTGGCTAGAGGGTTTGGGGAAAATTTAGTCTAAAATTTATGGGAATGCGAACTATTCCTGGAGTCAGATGAGGGGAAATCAATCACAAAAAAGACAGAAGAGGAATGAGAATAGGATATGCAGAGGAAGTAAGGGCAAATTCAAGCAGTTCTTCAATGAGAAATAATGCAAACAACAACAGTAATGTGAAAAAGACGAGCCTAAATGTGCTGTGTCTTAATGTCGGAGCATTCACAATACCGTGATTAAGTAATTGCACAAATAGATGTATACTGGTATGCTATAGTCGGGATTTCGGAGAGATGCTTACAGGGTGATGGGAACTGAACATCGAGGGGTATTCAGTATTTTGGAACGTAAAAAGGTAAAGGCGTTGGATTTGCTTTGCTAATTGAAGTGGAAATAAACACCATGCTGAGGAAGGATATTAATTCCGTTAATGTGAAAGATATATGGATAGAGCTAAGAAAAAATAAGTGGGCGAAAAAGCTGAGGAAGTATTGTATATTAGCCCCCAAAATGTTGTGGTGATGTTGGGACTGACATTAAACGGGCAATGACAGATATATCCGCAAACGGAACATTTGTTATTATGAGTCATTTTAATCTGCATATAGATTGGGCTAATCAAATTTGTCACAATACCGTACAAGAGGCATAAATGGAGTATATACGGGATGCTTTCTGGACCAATATGTTGAGGAGCCAACTAAAGAACAGACCATCCAAGACTGTGCATTGTAGAATTATAAAGGAACAGTTGGTAACCTAGTTGTGAGAGAACAGTTGGTGATAAGCGACCACAATATGACAGATATTTTCAATAAGATCATGAGTGACCTAGTTGATGCTGAGAATATGCTCCTAAATCATACGTTTTAAAAATGAACTGCAATGATTTGAGGCACGAGTTGGCAATGATAGATTAGGAAGCCTGACTTATACCGGTGAAGGTGATAGGCAATGACAAACATTCAAAGAGAACACTTGTAAACTGCAACAATTGCTTATTACTCTCTGGCGAAAAAGAAAACTGGAAAGGTGGCCAACGATGGCTTCCAAGGGAAACTGGGAGAGGCATACATATTGGTAAGACAAACAGCAGACCCTGCGGATTGTGAACAGATACAACTCAACAAATACCGACCAAAGGACTGGTTAAGAACAGTAAAATAGAGTACGAGTGTGAGCTTGTCAGGTAAAGTTTTAACAAACTGTATATATTTATACAAGTTTATGAGTAGAAAAATTTCGGGGAAGACAATTGTAGGTCCCTTACAGATAGAATCAGGGGAATTTATAATGAGAAACAAAGTAATGGACGACAAACTGAATCCATACGTTTGTTCTGTCTTCACAAAGGAGGGCACAAAGAGTCTCAGAAACGTTTGGGAGCACACGGTTTAGTGAAAGGGAACAATTGAAGGAGATCAGTTTGAGTAGAGATAGAGTTCGAAAACGTGGAGATGATGAGAGAAGCCAGTGGTTTTTGTTTATTTGGACTTTCAGAAGGCTTTCGACGAAATATCACATAAGAGTGTGTAGAGTGTGTTCTCACACCTCCTCAGACCATCACATCTTTATTGTCTTTCCTTCCCAGTATCAAATCTGCGATACTGATACATTTTTATTGATGTCATAGACAATTCAAGAGCTTCATTGTCCCCTTTCCCCACCTCTGCAACTAGCTCCATGGCCACCTCCACGCCTCCACTGCCATTTCTCCATCAACTAGTATCCATCCCAGGTACAAATCTCTGTAATATCCTTTCTCATGCTCTTCAAAAAAAGAAAGAAAAGTTAACTTTGATTTGTTAGTTATAAATAGGCTTACATACAGACTGTAACCCCTATCTGATCATTAGCACTTCCCAATCATATATCTATTCAAGTTGTGAGGATACCTTGTAGTGAGGGTTGCGCAAAGAGTTTACAAAGGCATATAGACAGGATAAGTGAATCGTTAAAACCCAGGAGGTTGTACTGTAATGTAGGAAAATGTAATGTTATACACTTTGTTAGAAAGATTATAGTAACTGAATATTAATCAAACGAGGAAAGGCTGCAGATACCTGCAGCAGGGAGAGATTCAGAATATTGGTACATAAATTATAAAAAGCTAGCATGCAGGAATAGGGAAGGCAAGCATAATGAAGTGAAGTGCTAGTGGAACAAGGCCATAAAGAGATTTAAAAAGACATATTGGAATGCTACGGTCGTAATTCAGCCAAACGCCAGTTCAGCGTCACCAACATTTTTTTTTGTGCATCAAAGTTAATTGTTCCTCCTGCAGCTTATAGTCAGACAGCTTTCACCTCGGCATCTACAAGCCTGCTCCTGGTATAGTTACATGTTTCAAAAACCCGCTGGATGCACCCCACTTTGCGAGCCTCAGTTCTCTCAATAAGGAATTCATTTTGGTAGGACAAATTTAAATGTGGATTACAGGGTCAAAGGTAGGGTTCTGAAGACTGTGGAGGAACAGAGAGATCTTGGGGTCCATATCCACAGATCTCTAAAGGTTGCCAGTCAAGTGGATAGAGCTGTGAAGAAGGCCTATAGTGTGGAGCCGAGTGGCCTCCTTCTGCTCTCTAACAATACTGTGATTCTGCCTGTGCTGCCTGAGTGGACGGATTCCCCTAACCTGTCAGACATTTACTGTGCCCGTTCTGGCTCTGTGTGGAGTTGGTTAGTTCAGTTGGTTCGGTGTCTCCAGCGTGATGTAGAATGACGCTGTTGTTGAGGGGTTGGTCCTCGTACTGGCTGTGGGGTTAATGGAGTCCCAACTCTTCCCATATCCCCACGTTTACTAAGTTGTATCCCTGAAGTGACATGTACCAAATTGTGGCTCTTTCTATTGGAGAGATTTCATTGAGGACTGTGGCTACTAACACTGTCCACACTGCAACATCACCAACTTCCAGTTGAAATATCGATAACATTTTCAACCACTGTCTCCACAGAATTGTTATGGAGCACAATGAGGCCATTTGGCCCATCGTGTCTGCACTAGCTCACCAAATTGACATTCGAAATTCGTGTCATTCTCCAGCCTTTTTGTCGTATCCATTTTCGTAGCTCATTGCCTATCTTCAAAAAATCATCTAATTCCTTTTTGACTGCTTCGATGCAGCCGACCTCCACCACACTTCCCGGCTGTGAATTCCAGACCCGAACCACTGGCAGTGTGAGAAAGGTTTCTGTCGCATCATCTTCAACCCCACCACACACTCCATTCCTGAGCCACAGTTAGAATACTCACTGTCTCCATCTCCTGGTGTCCCTGTCTAACTGCACTCAGTTACCCCCCTCACTGTCTCCATCTCCTGGTGTCTATGTCTAACTGCACTCAGTTACCCCCCTCACTGTCTCCATCTCCTGGTGTCTCTGTCTAACTGCACTCAGTTAGAATACTCACTGTCTCCATCTCCTGGTGTCTCTGTCTAACTGCACTCAGTTAGAATACCCACTGTCTCCATCTCCTGGTGTCTCTGTCTAACTGCACTCAGTTAGAATACCCACTGTCTCCATCTCCTGGTGTCTCTCTCTAACTGCACTCAGTTACCCCCCTCACTGTCTCCATCTCCTGGTGGCTCTGTTTAACTGCACTCAGAATACTCACTGTCTCCATCTCCTGGTGTCTCTGTCTAATTGCACTCAGTTAGAATACTCACTGTCTCCATCTCCTGGTGTCTCTGTCTAACTGCACTCAGTTACAATATTCACTGTCTCCATCTCCTGGTGTCTCTGTCTAACTGCACTCAGTTACCCCCCTCACTGTCTCCATCTCCTGGTGTCTCTGTCTAACTGCACTCAGTTAACCCCCTCACTGTCTTCATCTCCTGTTGTCTCTGTCTAACTGCACTCAGTTACCCCCCTCACTGTCTCCATCTCCTGATGTCTCTGTCTAACTGCACTCAGAATACTCACTGTCTCCATCTCCTGGTGTCCCTGTCTAACTGCACTCAGTTAGAATACTCACTGTCTCCATCTCCTGGTGTCTCTGTCTAACTGCACTCAGTTACAATACTCACTGTCTCCATCTCCTGGTGTCTCTGTCTAACTGCACTCAGTTAGAATACTCACTGTCTCCATCTCCTGGTGTCTCTGTCTAACTGCACTCAGTTAGAATACTCACTGTCTCCATCTCCTGGTGTCTCTGTCTAACTGCACTCAGTTACCCCCTCACTGTCTCCATCTCCTGGTGTCTCTGTCTAACTGCACTCAGTTACCCCCTCACTGTCTCCATCCCCTGGTGTCTCTGTCTAACTGCACTCAGTTACCCCCCTCACTGTCTCCATCTCCTGGTGTCTCTGTCTAACTGCACTCAGTTACCCCCCTCACTGTCTACATCTCCTGGTGTCTCTGTCTAACTGCACTCAGTTAGAATACTCACTCTCTCCATCTCCTGGTGTCTCAGTCTAACTGCACTCAGTTAGAATACTCATTGAATGTCCCGCGCTGTACATTATTATTGTGAATGATCTTATTCTTAAAAACACTGTGGATCTACCCTGATTTATGTTATTTTTCTCTCTCTGATCTCCAGTCTCTATGGTAACGATCTCACAGATTCTTGTGCCGAGGACCTGGCCTCTGCTCTCAGTACAAACCGCTCACTGATAGATCTGAATCTGGATTACAATAAACTGGGAGATTCAGGAGTGAAACTGCTGTCTGTGGCTCTGAGGAATCCGGAATGTAAAATACAGAAACTGCAGTAAGTAGCAGACTGTGTGAGATTGTGTTTATAAGAACTGAATATTCAACAATATAATTTCACCACTGGTATTTGTATAAAAAAAACTGCCCATTACTATTGGCGTCAGTTATGAATAAGGAAAACTGCTTTTCTTCTCACTCCTGTTGCTTCTCTCTCTGATCTCTGAGCAATGGGATGTCAGTCCCACAAATCCTTATGTTGAGGGAGTGGGGGAATAATGTTATGGTTCACCCTCTGAGGTCCAGTCATTGGCAACTGCAAACTGTATTGAATTTCTACCTTCGGGTGTGCTGACTCTCAGAATCCCCAACCTGATCCAGTCACATGACTTCATATTATAAGATCCGACAGCTTTGACAAATCAACAGAAAAGGCAATGAGGGACAATTCGCCTGGGAGCAAAGGTCGCCAGTCACAAATCTGATAGGTTTGTGGTCACAGCACAGCTGAAGTAACGTATATAGTTTTGGTCACCTTATGAACGAATTTTATAAACATTTGAGAAAATGTTGGCTTGAGTCTTTCATGGCATGCCAGGCGTATCTTATGAAAAAATATAGAAATTATTCGTCCTATACTCACTGCAATTGGGACGAACCACGGCTGATCATGGTCGGCAGGGTGGTAGAGCTGTTAGCACTGCCGACTCAGAGCGCCAGAGACCCGTGTCAATTCCGGCCTTGGGTGACAGATTGTGTGGAGTTTGCATGTACTCTCCGTGTCTGCGCAGGTTTCCTTCAGTTACTCCAGTTTCCTCCCACATGCCAAAGATGTTCATGCTAGTTTGAGCGGCGATGGTAAATTGACACTTAATGTCAGGGGGATTTGCAGAGTTAATATGTAGGGTTACTGTTATAGGGCCTGGGCGGGATTGTTGTTAGTGAAGGATTGATGGGCCGAATGGCCCACAGCTTGTCTGGACTTGCAGAATCTCACTGGCTGTCCTGTCTGGAGACAATACACATCTCTTTAACCTGTGCTTAATGCTTCCTCCACTCACACTGTTTGTACCTTTAAGACTTGATTATCTGTAAAGACTGCATTCCAGTCATTATTCTGTAAATTGTCAGTCAGTAAATTGAGTTTGTGTCTCTGTATGCCCTGCTTGTGAGCATTTCTACACTCCACCTGACGAAGGGGCAGCGCTCCGAAAGCTAGTCGCATTTGCTACCAAATGAACCTGTTGGACTTTAACCTGGTGCTGTTAAACTTCTGACTGTTCCTAACCCAGAGCTCCATGTGACCAATGATGAACACACAAGCTCCAAGTTATGGACTCAGCAGCAGAGCCTCTCCTGTGCCCATCCATTCACTCACTCACTCTCTCTGGGTCCACAACCCATCTCACCATCAGCGATTGCCCACCCAGCCTGCAGGTCTCCCAGCTCCAGCACTGCATCTTCCATTGGCATAAGGATGACACAATCGAGACACTGTCACTCTTGGCTCCTTCTCTGACGCTGTGTGCCCTCTTCTGCAAGCACATAAATTTCCATTGATACTCGCCCATCAAAGACACACACAAGCCTATGATGCTGCCAGACTGACCATCATGGGACCACCAGGATGGTCACTCAGTGTCGGCAGTGCAGCAGTCATCTCTGACTGACCGGAACCCTTCACAGAGAGGCTGACATGTTCCTGAAGATTGATGCTGCTGTCTGGACATTGCCAGTGTCTGGGTGGAGATGTTCTTTCCACCATTCCTCTTTCATCCTTATTCACATATCAGCCTGTAAGTTTAACACTCTCCTTGTCAGAACATGTCAGGTTATTGATCCTTTTGCCTCACTGCAGCCACGTGCTGCCTGCTCTGGCCCTCGGCAGTTTCTATCCAGTCTTGCTTGGGTTGATGTGACAGGTCTCCTCCTCCACTCCTGAGGGAACAGAAATTCCCTCCAAACCGATATAGCCTTGAGAATTTCCAGGGAAGTGTCAGCGAATTGGGTTTAATCTGCCTTCTGCCATTTCAGCCCTTTGGTCATTAACCTGGGCTCCCTCACTGCTCCCTACAGAGCCTTTAAAATTGCTGCTGGCTGCCTTTAAATCTGGTGCCAGCTTTGCCTGAATGGGGTCTTCCCCTGCAGACAGTGGTTAAGCTCTGGAATGCACAGGGTTTTGGGGGGAAGGTAGGGGGATGACACTTAGTGAGTTGCTCATTCGGAGAGTCAGTGCAGACACAATGGGCCGAATGGCGTCCTCCTGCTCTGTAACAATTCAGTGATTCTGCCTGTGCTGCCTGAGTGGACGGATTCCCCTCACCTGTCAGATATTAATGTGCCTGTTTGGTTATATGTGGAGTTGGTTAGTTCATTTGGTTTGGTGTTTAGAGTGTGATGTAGGATGATGCTAAATTTGAGGGTTTGGTCCTCTTACCGGCTGTGGGGTTCATGGAATCCCATCTCCTCCCATTGCCGCACGTTTATTAAGTTGTATCCCGGAAGCAAATTGTAACATGTAACAAATTGTCTCTCTCTATTGGAGAGAAATGCAAAGAAAATTACAGGACAGGAACAGGCCCTTCGGCCCTCCAAGACTGCACCGACCATGCTGCCTGACTTAACTAATACCCCCTCCCCTTCCGGTGACCATATCCCTCTATTCCCATCCTATTCATGTACTTGTCAAGACGCCCCTTAAACGTCACCACCATATCCGCTTCTACTACCTCCCCCGGCAACGAGTTCCAGGCGCCCACTACTCTGTGTAAAAAATCTGCCTTGTACATCTCCTTTAAACCTTGCCCCTCGCACCTTAAACCTATGCCCCCTCGTAATTGACTCTTCCACCCTGTGAAAAAGCTTCCGACTATCCACTCTGTCCATGCCTCTCATAATCTTGTAGACATATATCAGGTCTCCCCTCAACCTCCGTCGCTCCAGTGAGAACAAACCAAGTTTCTCCAACCTCTCCTCATAGCTAATGCCCTCCATACCAGGCAACATCCTGGTAAATCTTTTCTGTACCCTCTCCAAAGCCTCCACATCCTTCTGGTAGTGTGGTGACCAGAATTGAACACTATATTCTCAGTGCGGCTGAACGAAGGTTCTATAAAGCTGCAACATGATTTGCCAACTTTTTAACTCAATGCCCCGGCCGATGAAGGCAAGCATGCCGTATGCCTTCTTGACTACCTTCTCCACCTGCATTGCCACTTTCAGTGATCTGTGGACCTGTACACCCAGATCCCTTTGCCTATCAATATTAACATTTTATTGAGGACTATGGCTACTAACACTGTCCACACTGCAACATCACCAACTTCCAGTTGAAATATCGATACATTTCCAACCATTGTCTTCACAGAATTCTTACGGTGCACAATGAGGCCATTTGGCCCATCGTGTCTGCACCAGCTCACCAAATTAGCATTAGGAATTTGAGTCATTCTCCAGCGTTTTTCTCGTATCCTAGCTCATTCTTTATATTCAAATAATCATCTAATTCCTTTTCGACTGCTTGGATTCAGCCGACCTCCACCACACTTCCCGGCTGTAATTCCAGACCCGAACCACTGGCAGTGTGAGAAAGGCTTCTCTCTCATCATTTTCAACCCCACCACACACTCCATTCCTGAGCCACTGACCATCCCATGTCCCTCCCTGTGACTCAGGGTAAGGACATGGGAATCCTGTGCTCTTCCCTTTCACCATCATCCTTTTTGTCATTTAATCACTCCAGCACTTCCATTTTGTTCTTTCCTTGTCACCCGCCCATCCCCAGCTCCCTGCCACTTAAAATAATTTAATTCACTGCTACTCCCAAGTTTTAATTTTAGCTAATTGAACTGAAACTAAATCTGTTTCTATCTTCACAGATATTGCCTGACCTGATGAGAGTTTCCAGCATATTTTATTCATATTTCAGATTTACAGCATCAATAAAATTTTGCCTTCTGCATCAACTGAAGTTGTGTTTCTCGAATGTCCCGCGCTGTACATTATTATTGTTAATGATCTTATTCTTACAAACACTGGATTTACCCTAATTTCTGTTATTTTTCTCTCTCTGATCTCCAGTCTCCATGGTAACAATCTCACTGATTCTTGTGCCGAGGACCTGGCCTCTTCTCTCAGTACAAACCGCTCACTGATCGATCTGAATCTGGATGAAAATAAACTGGGAGATTCCGGAGTGAAACTGCTGTCTGTGGCTCTGAGGAATCCGGACTGTAAAATACAGAAACTGGAGTAAGTAGCAGACTGTGAGAGATTGTGTTTATAATAACTGAATATTCAACAATATAATTTCACCACTGGTATTTGTATAAAAAACACTGCCCATTACTATTGGCGTCAGTTATGAATAAGGAAAACTGCTTTTACTCTGACTCCTGTTGCTTCTCTCTCTGATCTCTGAGCAATGGGATGTCAGTCCCACAAATCCTTATGTTGAGAGTTTGGGGGAATAATGTTATGGTTCACCCTCTGAGGTTGTCCTCCTCCTCAGATGTGCACGGCTCTCCCGGGACACGGCATCCATTGATTTGTGAAAAGGGAGAGAGTGAGTGGATGACAGTAAATGGAGGACAGGACATGGTGGTGGAGTCTCGCTGTTAGTAACAGATGTCAGTACAGTAGCGAGAGGTGAACTTGATTCAAATGATCAAGATGCAGAATCAGTTTGGGTAGAGATAAGATTTAACAAAGTTAAAAGATCACTTGTGGGAATCATTTATAGGCTCCTAACAATATTCAGAATCTTCGACACAGGACACAGGAATATTAATGGGGTCTTGTAAAAACAAACTGCAATAATCACGGGTGATTTTAACATTCATGTACAAAGAAGAACAAAGAGCCATGCAGCACAGTAACAGGCCCTTTGGCCCACCAAGCCTGCGGCGACTCCTCATTCTTATTCAGACCCAGTACTTATTGCTCATACGCAGTTTCTATTCCTCTGTTCATCTCCCGTTCATGTTTCTATCAAAATAAACCTTGAATATTGGGAACATGCCTGCTTCCGTCAACTTCACTGGCTGCGCATTCGAGGCACCCACCACTCTCTATGTGAGAACTTTCCCCGCACGTCTCCTCTAAACTTTCCCCCTCTTGCCTTCAAACTGTCCTGTCTTACACTTGATCTTTCCACCCTGGGGAAAAGACTCCAACTATCAACCATATATCTGCCTCTATCAGGTCGCCCCTCAGCCTCCGTCTTTCCAGTGAAAACAATCCGAGTTTATTCAACTTCTCTTCATACCTTAACCAGACCAGGCAACATCCTTGTAAACCTTCTTTGCACCTTCTCCAAAGCAGCCACATCCTTCTGGTTGTCTGGCGATCAGAACTGCACGCAATATTCCATATTGGGCCTAACTAATGTTTAATACAGCTGTAATATAACTTGCCAACTTTTATACTCGATTCCCTGGCCAATGAAGCAAGCATGCTGCATGCATTGTTGACTATGTTATCCACTTTCAGGGATCAGTGGACAAGTACGCACAGATCCATCTGTATGTCAATGCTCCTGTTATTTTTTTCAGACAGGGAAGGCTGGGGGAACGATCATGTGGAGTTGTATCAAATTATAGAAATAAGCCTTTCCCCTTTGTTTTAGGAGACAATAACCAGGGGCATAGATTTAAGGCATTGGGCAGGAGTTTCAGAGGAAAATTGAAGATGGCACAGTGGTTAGCATTGCTGCCTCACAACGTCAGGGACCTTTGTTTAATTCTGGCCTCGGGTGACTGCCTGTGTGGAGCTTGCATGATCCCCCCCCCCATGTGTGCATGTTTCCGTTAGGTACTCTGGTTTCCTCCCACAGTCCAAAGATGTGTAGGTTAGGTGGATCGACCATGCTAAATCATCATTTCGTGTCCAAAGATATGTAGTTTCAGTGGATTTGCCATGGTAAATGTCCAGTGATAAGCAGTTGTGTGGGCCTGGCTTTTTCGGACAGTCAGTGCAGAGTCGATGAGGCGATTGGGCACCTTCTGCACAATGGGGATTCTATGGTTCTGTGGAAAAGTTATTTCACCCAGAGGGTGGTGGGAATCTGGATCTCACTGTCTGAAAGGGTGGTGGAGTCAGGAACACTCGCAACATTTAAAAAGCATTCGGACAAGCACTTGAAATGCCGCAGCAGACAAGGCAATGGAGCAAGTGGTGGAAATGGATTAGAATAGATTGGTGCTTGATGGCTGACACAGACACGATGGGCCGAAGGGCCTCTTTCTGTGCTGAAAAACTCTATAAAGGCCCAGGGGTTGGTAGTTATGAACCAGAACCTGAATTTTCACTGATTCCTGTGATTTCTCTCTCTCTGATCCCAATGCAGTGGAATGTCAATCACATTGATTTTTGTGCCCTGGGTGTAGGGGAATAATGTGATGGTGACTCTATGAGGACCCTTTCACATGCTTACAGGTGGGCCACACGTCACCCAGTCACACAGCCCTTGATTTGTGAGGAAGAGTAAAGAGTGAATGGAGGCAATTGTTAAGATGCAGACCAGAAACTCCAAGGTGTTTTGTGAAGTTCGCCTGGACCCTTGGTTTTACATTTGATTTTGGCATTGATGAGCATGAGGTGTTTCACTCCAGGTATGAATCAAGTGACCCACTAGGATGCTTTTATCAAACACTGTTTATTTAAGAATGCAGTTAGAATATAACAACAAGAATTAGCATAACCTTTACCAATTGCAAGACTTAAACATGACACAGTATAACTCTTAACAGCTAGCTATCTCTGTTGTTCCAATATAAAGCAATACCCACAGACATACAGCCTTCTCCAACGTTAGTTAGCACAAAAACAAGTAAGCTCACGTGATGCCGATTTCCAGCTTTTTAACACTCCTGGAGAGCCAACAGACAATTGTTTTCAGAGACGGATGTCGCCTGCGAACAGCCCAACCGCAGAGAGGTAACCCCAGTCTCTGACAGCTTCCAACACAGCAACACTTAAACAGCAAAAACTCCAACTTCAGAGAGGGAAACAGCACTGCTGTTTGTCTTCACTTCAAGCAGCTTCTGAAAGCAGAATTGAAACTAGAATGTTCTGTGAAAAATAGCTGTCCCTCAGTCACATGACATAACCTGTCAATCACCCGCAATCAAGCTCTACTCTGCCATCCCAGGGAAAACACTGAAACAACAGAACACTGCATTAGTTCAGATTAAAATCAACATGATGTCAATTATACTGCTTCAGTAACAATAAAGGAAACCGGCTACAGATAGCACGGTGCCGACAACATAACCTGCAGAGAAACATGATTAAAATAGAAACTAGAAGCAGGAGTCGGCCATTCGGCCCTTCGAGCCTGCTCCACCATTCGTTTTGTTCATGGCTGATCATCGAATTCAATATCCTTCAATATTCAGTATATTTCTTCAAGACATAGTTTGTAACAAAATGTACATTCCAACACGTCCTTCAGCCGGTTCCATGTGACCGGTGATGGGCACACAAGTTCTATGTGTTGCAGGCACCAGAGAGTCTCCTGTGTCCATCCAGTCGACCACACACTCTCAGCTCCACAACCAGTATCACAATCAGCGATTTCCCACACTATCTGCTGTTCTCCCAGCTCCAGCGCTGCTAATTCTACGTGTAAGGATTACAAGATCTGGACGCTGTCAGCATTTTTACTTCATTCCCTGATGTTTCGTGCTCTCTTCTACAGGCACATAAAGTTCCATTGTTACTCTCCCATCAAAGACACAAGCCTATGCTGGTGAGAACCTGACTGACCATCATGTCTACACAGGGAAAGCCTCTTGCCTGTGACCATCCCATTCTCACAGTGCTAGAGTTATCTGACTAACTAGAACCCTGCAGAGAGAGGCTGACATGTCTCTGACAGTTGATGCTGCTTTCTGGGCATTGCCTGTGTCTGTGTGGGGATGGCCTTTCTACCATTTCACTTTCATTCTCATTCGATCCCATATGCCTCAGATTATATGCTATAAGATGCGTCACCACCTTGTCAGAACTTGGCAAGTTATTCATCCTTTTGCCTCACTGCAACCATATAACCCACGCCTCCTCAGTTCTCCAGTAATCTCCATCCCGATATACTTGGATTGATGTGGCAGATACTGTCCAGTCCTGAGAGAACAGAAATTTGCTCCAAACTCACGTAGCCTTGGGGAAGAGTACCAAGTGTTGCCAAGTGCATCATTGAATTGAGTTTAACCTTTCTCCTCCCATTCCAGCCCTGTGTTCTTAACCAGGTCTTCCTCACTGGTCTCTCCAGGGCTGCTGCCTATGAAAGTGCTGCCCGTGCCAGCATTGCCTGAACCGGGACTTCCTCTGCAGCGAGTGGTTAAGGGCTGGAGTTCACTGTCTGGGAGTGTGGTGGAGACACGTTCAGTTGAAAGTTTCCAAAGGGAATTGGATTATGATCTGAAAAGGAAGATTGTGCAGGGTTACGGGGAGAATTTGGGGGAATGACACTTAGTAAATTGCTCATTCAGAGAGTCAGTGCAGAGAGCATGGGCCGAATGGTCTCCTTCTGCTCTGTAATATCGCTTCTCGGCCTTTTGGCTAAGATCAAGTGTAGCATGGAGAGGATGCTGCACTTGGTTGAGGTCATTAGGTTACGCTGAGGTTTCATATGAAGCAATTTTTAAAAGCGGCATCTCGGCCTTTTGGCTAGGATACAAATGAGCCCAAGTCTTGGAGGAGGAACCTCCCCCTTCTCCAATCAGCTTGGCTCATGTAGATCGGGCCCAGGACAGGGTGGTTTGGTCGCCTGCCCTGTCTTGTCAGCCTGGATCGGAAATGTCTCAACTTGTTGAGACTCTGAATTGGATTTGATTTGATTGAATTGGAAAAGTATAAAAAAAAACAATTCTCTGATTCTACCTGAGAGAGATACCAATGGCCCTTTGTGGACACTGGCTAAATTACCTAACCCTGTTGACACTGCAACATCACCAGCTTCCAGTTAAAATGTCGATACATTTCCAACCATTAACTTCACAGAATTATTGCGGAGCACCACGAGGCAAAATGTGTCTGCACCGGCTCACCAAACGAGGATTAGGAATTTGTCTCATTCTACTGCCTTCTCCTCGTATCTTTGCACATTGTTTCATTCGATTGTTCATCGATTGCCCTCTGTTATGCCTCGAATCAGCCTGCCTCCACCACACTTCCAGACTGTACATTCCAGACCCGTGCCACTGGCATCATGAAAAAGGTTTCTCTCACATCATCTTCAACCCCACCACACACTCCATTCCTGAGCCACTGACCATCCCATGTCCCTCCCTGTGACTCAGGGTAAGGACATGGGAATCCTGTGCTCTTCCCTTTCACCATCATCCTTTTTGTCATTTAATCACTCCGGCACTTCCATTTTGTTCTTTCCTTGTCACCCGCCCATCCCCAGCTCCCTGTCACTTAAAACAATTTAATTCACTGCTATTTCCAATTTCTATGTTTAGCTAATTGAACTGAAACTCAATCTGTTTCTATCTTCACAGATATTGCCTGACCTGATCAGAGTCTCCAACATATTTTATTCATATTTCAGATTTACAGCATCAATAGAATTATGCCTTCTGTATCAACTGAAGTTGTGTTTCTTGAATGTCCCGCTTTGTACATTATTATTGTTAATGCTCTTATTCTTAAAAACACTGTGGATTTATCCTGATTCCTGTTATTTTTCTCTCTGATCTCCAGTCTGAATTTTAATGGTCTCACAGATTCTTGTGCTGAGGACCTGGCCTCTGCTCTCAGTACAAACCGCTCACTGATAGATCTGAATCTGGGTGGCAATAAACTGGGAGATTCCGGAGTGAAACTGCTGTTTGTGGCTCTGAGGAATCCGGAATGTAAAATACAGAAACTGGAGTAAGTAGCAGACTGTGTGAGATTGTGTTTATAATAACTGAATATTCAACAATATAATTTCACCACTGGTATTTGTATAATAAACTCTGCCCAATACTATTGGCGTCAGTTATGAATAAGGAAAACTGCTTTTCCTCTGACTCCTGTTGCTTCTCTCTCTGATCCCTGAGCAATGAGATGTCAGTCCCACAAATCCTTATGTTGAGGGAGTGGGGGAATAATGTTATGGTTCACCCTCTGAGGTTCTCTCCTCCTCCTCAGATGTGCACAGCTGTCCCGGGACACAGCATCCATTGATCTGTGAAAAGGGGGAGAGTGAATAGATAACATTTCATGGAGGACAGGACATGGTGGTGGAGTCTCACTGTTAGTAACAGATGTCAGTACAGCAGCAAGAGCTGAACTTAGTTCAAGATGCAGAATCAGTTTGGATAGAGATAAGATTTAACAAAGTTAAAAGGTCACTTGTGGGAATCATTTATAGGCTCCTAACAACAGTCACAATCTCTGACACAATACACAGGAAAAATAATGGGGCCTTGTAAAAACATATTGCAATAACCACGGGTGATTTTAATCTTCATATACAAAGAAGAACAAAGAACCGCACAGCACAGTAACAGGCCCTTCAGCCCACCAAGCCTTTGGCGCCTCCTAACGCTTATTCAGACCCAGAACTTACTGCCAATTTGCGGTTTCTATTCCTCTGTGTGTCTCTTGTTCATGTGTCTACCAAGATGCACCTTGGACATTGGAAACGTGCCTGCTTCTGCCACCTCCATTGGCAGTGCCTTCCAGGCACCCACCACTCTCTGGGTGAAAACTTACCCCACACACCTCCCTCCAAACTGTGCTCCTCTCATCTTCATCCTGTGCCCTCTTGTAGTTGATCATTCCACCCTGGAGAAAAGTCTCTGACTATCCACCATATTGATGCTTCTCATAATTGTGTACACCTCCATCAGGTCACCCCTCAGCCTCCCTTTTTGTAGTAAAACAATCTGTGTTTATACAACGTCTCCTCATAACTTAACCGTCCTTGACCAGGCAACATTCTGGTAAACCTTCCTTGCACCCTCTCCAAAGCATCCACATCATTCTGGTAGTGTCGCGAACGGAACTGCAAGCAATATTCAAATGTGGCGAACTGAATTTTCATACAGCTGTAACATAACTTGACAACTTTTATACTCGATGCCCCGGTCGATGAAGACAAGCATGCTGTCTGCCTTCTTGACCACCTCATCCACCTGTGTTGCCACTTTCAGGGATCTATAGACTTGTACACACAGATGCTTCTGTAGGTCAATGTTCCTGTGGCTTCTTCCATTTACTGTATAAATCGCTCGGATTGTCAAAAGTTGATTAGAAGATCCGTTCACAGAATGTATTCAAGCAATTTCTTGGAGAAGCACGTTCCAGTGCCAATCGCAGGGCGGCACGGTAGCACAGTGGTTAGCACTGCTGCTTCACAGCTCCAGGGTCCCGGGTTCGATTCCCGGCTCGGGTCACTGTCTGTGTGGAGTTTGCACATTCTCCTCGTGTCTGCGTGGGTTTCCTCCGGGTGCTCCGGTTTCCTCCCACAGTCCAAAGATGTGCGGGTTAGGTTGATTGGCCAGGTTAAAAATTGCCCCTTAGAGTCCTGGGATGCGTAGGTTAGAGGGATTAGTGGGTAAAATATGTGGGTGGGATTGTGGTCGGTGCAGACTCGATGGGCCGAATGGCCTCCTTCTGCACTGTAGGGTTTCTATGATTTCTAAGCTGTTTTAGACATGGTGATGTGCAAATGTGTGGCGTTTCCAACAAAAATAGATTCCTTCCATTTGGAGAAGAGCAGCAGAAGTGTTCTAGCCGTTGCTAATTCAAGGACTATTAGATTAAGCGAAGATGTGGCACCGGGGTTGGCACTGCTGCCGCACAGTGTCAGATTCCCGGATTCATTCCAGCTTTGGACGACTGTCTGTGGAGTTCTCACGTTCTCCCCGTGTCTGTGTGGGTTTCCTCCGGCTGCTCCTGTTTCCTCCCATAGTCCAAAAAAACTGTGCAGGTTGGGTGGATTGGCCATGCTAAATTGCCCGTTAGTGTCCAAGATGTGTCGGTTTGGGGGATTAACAGAGTAAATATGTGGGGTTACGGGAATCTGGGCAACTGCAGATCTATTAGTCTGACATTGATGGTATGGAAATCCTATAATAATCCATAATAAAGGAAGTGATAACAGAACACTTCGAAATTAATGGCAGGATTAGACAGGGCCAACATGGATTTATGAAAGGCTGGCACAGTGACACAGTGGTTAACATTGTTGCATCCCAGCCAGGGGCCCGGGTTCAATTCCAGCCTTGGGTGACTGTCTGTGTGGAGTTTCTACATTCTCCCCGTGTCTGCGTGTGTTTCCTCTGGGTGCTCCGGTTTCCTCCCACACTCCAAAGATATGGATGGTAGATGGATTGGCCATGGTAAAATTGCCCTTAGTGTCCCAAGATATGTAGGTTAGGTGGATTAGCCCTAGTAAATTTGTGAATTTATGGGGAGCGGACCGTGGTAAGTTACTCTGTCAGTGTGTCTCGATGGGCCGAATGACGATTCCTACACTAGGGATTCTATAGTTGCATGATTCACACACAAGAGGTTATTAAATAAAATTGGAGCACGTGGGATTGGGAGGAATATACCAGCACGGATTGAGAACTGATTAATGGACAGAAACAAGGAGTTGGAATACATGGGGTTCTTTTGGGTTGACAGCCTCTAACTATTGGAGTACGGCAGCGGTCAGTGTTTGGGTCTCAGCTATTCAGAATCTACATGAATGATATGGATGTGGGGATCAAATATAATATTTCCAATTTTGCGAATAATGGAAAACTAGGTGAAAATCTGAATTGTGAGGAGGATGCAAAGATGTTTCAAGGGGATGTGGAGAGGCTCAGGGAGGCTCCACAACTGGAGTAATGTGTACAGTGTTGAGCTCTTTACTTAAAAAAGGATAGAATTGTATTGGAACCAGTTCAGAGAAAGTTCACTCGGCTGATTCCTGGGATGGAGAGGTTTATTTTACGAGGGAAATTTGAGCAGATTGGAGCAATATCTATGAATGTTCAGAAGATTAAAAGGTGATCGCATTGAGGGGATGAGACAGGGTGGTTGCTGAGAGGCTGTTTCTTGTAAGAGAGACCAGAACAAGGGGACAGATTTTAAAATGTAATTGTCAGTCCCTTAAGACTGAGATGAGGAGAAATTTATTTTTTTCGATGGTGGCTGGTCAGTGGAATTCTCTTCCCTGGAGACCAGTGGCGGCAGAATCATTGAATATATTCAAGGCTGAGTTAAGAATGATTTTGGATTGAGAAGCGAATCAAGGGTTACGGGGAAAAGAGTTGAGACTTTAATTAGACCAGCTGTGATGGAGTATGCTCGAGGGGCTGAATGGCCTTCTCCTGTTCCTAGGTATTTTGTTCTTATCCCAATACGTCCTTCAGACTGCTCTCTGTGACCTGTGATGGATAAACCAGCTCTATGTTTTGTCCTCACCAGACGCTCTCCTGTGACCATTCATTCGGCCACCCACTCAACCCATCTCACCAGCAGTAATTACCCACTCTGCCCCCAGGCCTTCCTGATCCAGCACTTCATCTTCCATTGGCGTAAGGATGGCAAGACCTGGATGTCTCCACTCTTCTTCACTCATTCCCTGATGATGTTTGCTCTCTTTCCAAACACATAAATTATTACTCACCCATCAAACACATGCAGTAGCCCAGGGTTGTCCAACGTGTGGACCAAGGGGTGAATGTGACCCTCGAAGCCCCTCAATGCGGCCCCCGGAGCGAGTTTCCAGAATCTCAGTCACACAGTTCAGTTTGAATGGAAGAATCTGCATGGAGCTGCTCCTCCAATCACATCCCGTTTCTTTCCCATGTTTGCTGCTGATAGGTTTTTGAGCCAATCTGCAGCAAATGTGGGAGAGAAACGATTTGTGATTGATGAGAATTAAACTCTAATAATCATCTTTAATTATTACTCATTATTGTGCTCAGCAAGTTGTTTCTTTTCATATCTCAGTTTAGTTTTTAATTGAAATTTCTGCTGTGCCAAACTTTATCATTCTGAAATTTACTCATCGGCCCCTTGAGTGAGAAAAACATTGACGTGTGTTTGCCCAGTGAATATGTTGGTCAGCCCTGCTCGAGCCTATGCTGGTGTCAGCCTAACGGACATGTCTCTGACAGTCAATGCTGCTGCCTTTGCATTGTAAGAGTTTTAACACCAGGTTAAAGTCCAACAGGTTTATTTTGTCGCAAATACCATTAGCTTTCTGAGCGCTGCTCCTTCGTCAGATGGAGTGGAAATCTGCTCTCAAACAGGACACAGACGCACAAAATCAAGTTCCAGAATACTGATTAGAATGCGAATCCCTACAGCCAACCAGGTCTTAAAGAGACAGATAATGTGAGAGAAGGGAGCATTAAGCACAGGTTACAGAGATGTGTATTGTCTCCAGACAGGACAGCCAATGGCATTCTGCAAGTCCTTTGCATTGCCAGTGTCTGGGTGGAGATGTTCTTTCCACAATTTCCTCCTCATCCTTATTCACATATCAGGCTGTGCTGCACTCACCGTGGCAGAACACATCAGGACATTGATCCTTTTCCACTCTGTAACCACGTGTCTGAAACCTGCTCACCTCCCAGCAATCTCCATCCAGACTGGCTTGTACCGATGGGATAATCTCCTCCCATCCTGAGGGAACAGGACCTCCCTCTGAGCCTGAGGAGCCGGGAGGAGCCCCTCCAGGGAGGGAGGGGGGGGGGGTGCAAGCCTTGCTCTGCTTTCTGACATTTCAGTCCTTCATTCAATAAGCAGAGCTCCCTCGCTGCTCCCTCCAGAGCTGCTGTGTTTGAAAGTCCTGCTGGCTTTGGAGGTGGTGCCAGCATTCCCTGAACCGGGACTGCCCCGTGCCCGGGCTGCCTCAGTGGGCACCTCCCCCTGCCTGCCAGCCGTTAATTGTCCGCCTCTGACAATATCACCTTCATAACTCTGCCTATCCTGCCCACACGGACACACCACCCATTTCCAATCCCCATGTTGGGACTTCAGAGCTTCTGGTAAAATCACAGCCATTCTCTTCGACCTCACCACAAACTGCATTCCCAAACCACTGACCATCCCATGTCCCTCCCGAGCCACTCCGAGTAAGGACACGGGGATCCTGTGATTATGGTCCTGTCCCATCATCACTTTTATCATTTAATCACTCCTGTAATTCCAGTTTGTCCTTTCTTTGTTTCTTCCCCAGCCACCCACCGCTGTCACTTCAAACCTGTCAATTCACTGCCCGTTCCCAGTTCCAATGGAAGCTCAAACTTTACCCCTGTTTCTCTCTTCACATATATTTAGCTAACCTGCTAAATTTCCAGTTTATTATATTTATATTTCATTTTCAGCATTGAGTATTTCCTCATTCTACAGAAATGCAGGTTGTGTTTTTGGAATGTCTGATACAATACATTATTATTGTTATTAACAGTATTATTTAAAACACTGGGGATTGAGCCTGATTCCTGTTATTCCTCTCTCTGGTCTCCAGTCTGGCTAATACCGCTCTCACAGATTCTTGTGCTGAGGATCTCGCCTCCGCTCTCTGTACAAACCAGACACTGAGGATTCTGAACCTGGGATTAAACTCCTTCACAGATCAATCTGTCCCTGCTCTCCGCCGCCTCATACTGACCTGCAGGAGTCTGGAGGAGATCTGGTGAGTGTTTGTGTTAATTTTTAGTATAACAATTAAAATATAAATGGATTTAAAATATAAATGGGCCTGAATCTTCCATGCAGCAGCAATGGTAAGCAGATTGCCGGTATATTTAAAAATTCTCCCAACCTCAAACTGCTGCATATTTCTCCCAGAATCTTCAGCACTGCGACACCGGGAGCTCCATCAGAGCAGACAAGAGTCGGGGAAGAGACAGCACACACCCTATTTACAGCACAGTGACCCCGGGGAGCTCCATCAGAGCAGAGTCGGGGAAGAGACAGCACACACCCCATTTACAGCACAGTGACCTCGGGGAGCTCCATCAGAGCAGACTCGAGTCGAGGAAGAGAGAGCACACAACCTATTTACAGCACAGTGACCCCGGGAAGCTCCATCAGAGTAGAGTCAGGGAAGAGAGAGAGCACACCCCCTATTTACAACACAGTGACCTCTGGGAGCTCCATCAGAGCAGAGTCGGGGAAGAGACAGCACACACCCCATTTACAGCACAGTGACCTCGGGGAGCTCCATCAGAGCAGACTAGAGTCGAGGAAGAGACCCCGGGGAGCTCCATAAGTGTTAGTTGATTGTGGGAGTGAATGGGTTGGTGTGTCGCTGGATGAATGGTTCGTCAGGGAGCTGAGGAGAGGATATATCCGAGGGTTCGGCCACTGAGTCTATATGGGTAAAACTGAGAAATAAGAAGGGGGAAATCACTTTGATAGGGTTGTACTATAGGCCCCCAAATAGTCAGCGGGAAATTGAGGAGCAAATATGTAAGGAGATGACAGATAGCTCCAAGAAAAATAGGGCGGTAATAGTCGGAGATTTTAAATTTCCCAACGTTAACTGGGACAGCCATAGTATTAGAGGGTTGGATGGAGAGAAATTTGTTGTGTATTCAGGAGGAATTTCTCATTCAGTATGTGGATGGCCCGACTAGAGAGGGGCCAAAACTTGACCAGCTCTTGGGAAATAAGGAAGGGCAGGTGACAGAAGTGTGAGTGAGGGATCACTTTGGGACCAGTGACCAGAATTCTATTAGTTTTAAGATATCTATGGAGAATGATAGGTCTGTCCCAAAGTTAATATTCTAAACTGGGACAAGGCCAATTTTGATGGTATCAGGCAGGAACTTTCAAAAGTTAATTGGGGGAGTCTGTGGGAATGAAGAGGGACGTCTGGTAAGTGGCAGGCTTTCAAAAGTGCATTAACCAGGGTTCAGGGTAAACACATTTCTCTGAGAGTGAAGGGCAAGGCTGGCAGAAGTCGGGAACCCTGGACGACTCGGGATATTGAGGCCCTGGTCAAGAAGAAGAATGAGGCACATGATGTGCATTGGCAGCTGGGATCAAGTGAATCTCTTGAAGAGTATAGGGGGTTTAGGAGTAGAGTTCAGAGAGAAATCAGGAGGGCAAAAAGGGGACACGAAATTGTTTTGGCAGATAAGGCAAAGGAGAATCCAAAGAGCTTCTACAAATACATAAAGGGCAAAAGAGTAACAACGGAGAGAGTAGGGCCTCTTAAGGATCAACAAGGTCATCTATGTGTGGATCCACAAGAGATGGGTGAGATCCTAAATGAATATTTCTCATCAGTATTTGCTGTTGAGAAAAGCATGGATGTTAGGGAACTTGGGGAAATAAATATTGATGTCTTGAGGAGTGTACATATTACAGAGAAGGAGGTGCTGGAAGTCTTAACGCGCATCAAGGTAGATAAATCTCCGGGATCTGATGAGGTATATCCCAGGACGTTGTGGGAGGCTAGGGAGGAAATTGTGGGTCCCCGAGCTGAGATATTTGAATCATCGGTAGTCATGGGTGAACTGCCTGAAGATTGAGAGTAGCAAATGTTGTGCCTTTGTTTAAAAAGGGCTGCAGGGAAAAGTCTGGAAACTGCAGGCCAGTGAGCCTCACATCTGTGGTGGGTAAATTGTTGGAAGGTTTTTTGAAGGACAGGATCCACAGGCATTTAGAGATGCAAGGACTGATTAGGGACAGTCAGCATGGCTTTGTGAGTGGAAAATCATGTCTCACAAATTTGATTGAGTTTTTTGAAGGGGTAACCAAGAAGATAGATGAGGGCAGTGCAGTTGATGTTGTCTACATGGACTTTAGCAAGGCCTTTGACAAGGTACCGCATGGTAGTTTGTTGCATAAAGTTAAATTTCACGCGTTCCAGGGTGAGGTATCGAAATGGAGACAAATTTTGCTCCTTGACAGAAGCCAGAGGGTGGTTGTCGAGAGTTGTTTTTCAAACTGGAGGCCTGTGACCAGCGTTGTGCCTCAGGGATCAGTGCTGGGCCCACTGTTATTTGTCATTTATATTCATGGTTTGGATGAGAATATAGGAGGCATGGTTAGTAAGTTTGCAGATGACACCAAGATTGGTGGCATGGTGGACAGTGAGGAAGGTTATCTCCAATTGCAGCGGGATCTTGATCAATTGGGCCAGTTGGCTGATGAATGGCAGATGGAGTTTAATTTAGACAAATGCGAGGTGATGCATTTTGGTAGATTGAGCAAGGGCAGGACTTACCCAGTTGATGGTAGGGCGTTGGGGAGAGTTGCAGAATAAAAAGATCGAGGGGTATATGTTTATAGCTCCTTGAAAGTGGAGTCACAGGTGGACAGAAGGCATTCGGCATGCTTGGTTTCATCGGTCAGAACATTGAATACAGGAGTTGGGACATCTTGTTAAAGTTGTACAAGACATTGGTAAGGCCACACTTGGAATGCTGTGTGCAATTCTGGTCACCCTATTATAGAAAGGATATTATTAAACTAGAAAGAGTGCAGAAAAGGTTCACGAGGATGCTACTGGGACTTGATGGATTGAGTTATAAGGAGAGGCTAATAGACTGGGACTTTTTTCCTTGGAGCGTTGGTCGGCTGAGGGGTGACCTTATAGAGGTCTATAAAATAATGAGGGGCTTCGATCAGCTAGATAGTCAAGATATTTTCCCAAAGGTAGGGGAGTCTAAAACTAGAGGGCATCGGTTTAAGTTGAGAGGACAGAGATACAAAAGGGTCCAGAGGGGCAATTTGTTCTCAGAGGGTGATGAGTGTCTGGAACAAGCTGCCAGAGGTAGTAGTAGAGGCGGGTACAATTTTATCTTTTAAAAAGCAGTTAGATAGTTACAAGGGTACGATGGGTAAAGAGGGATATGGGCCAAATGCGGGTAATTGGGATTAGATTAGGGTTTTTAAAAAAAAGTGTGGCATGGACAAGTTGGGCCAAAGGGCCTGTTTCCATGCTGTAAACCTCTGTGACCCTATGAGTGGGTCTAGTCAGATTGTGGGAGGTGTAGTCTGGGGATCAGTGGGAAGTGATTGGAGGACTCGGTTGTGCTATTCAGGTATTAGCCCAGGTGGTGAGCTGTCTAACATTACCTGAGTAACTATCCAGGTAAATTTTGTGGATCTGTCCCAAGTATCTGACTCTAACTGCAGCAGGGGAGTTCCCCAATAGTAGTTAATACCTCTGGGACAATTCCCAGCTGGATCAGTGCGTCAGGACATCCACAGGGTCCCGATGCTCATGTTCGGATGTGTGTCTGGTCTCTGGCGATCCAGAGACCAGAAGATTTGTCCCATTCACTCCAGTCTCCTGTTATTTACGCTGTTGTTCAATCTGTTTATTTCCTGTTTCATCTTTACTGTGTTTCAGGCTGCAGAAAAATTGGATCAGTTGTGGAGAGAGCCAGCTGGAGCCGCTGCAGGGATCCAGACCGGGACTGAAAGTGCTACTGTGAACATTTCAATCTATAAACATTGCTGCTCCACCGGTTACAGTGAAATCCTGAATTGTGAAGATCTTCGACAGCTCCTTCCAAACCCTTCATTCCTGCCCCTCTCCCTCCCTATTCCATCAGCCCCTCCAGCCTGGCAGTGATTTCCCTGCTTACCTGGTTTCCCAGCTGGAAAACTGTTGTAGTTTTAGTCTCCACATTGAAGGAAAGATTGCTGCAAACCATTGTTTAAGCAGCAATGTGTTGTCAGTGTTCTCAGCAACAGAGTCTTCAACCTCCTTTCAAAAGGGAGCAGCAGAGATAATTCTCCAGAGAGAGAACAGTGTGTGTGATTCTGACAGTACCCAGCAGAGAGCAGATTGGTCAATCTTGTCAGAGTTTCCTCTCGGTCTCTGTGAATGAATTAAAGACTCCACCAGCCTCTCCTCAAAACCTCTTTCACTATCTGGTGATTAAAGTGACACAATGCCACCATCTGCTGGTGGCTCACAGCTACTGCAGGCACTGCTCTCTGTGAGCCTCAGACAAGTTCAGTATGTCCCATGTCTGCACCTGGGAACCGGTGACTGCAGTGTGAATATTGAACAATATTGACAGGGATTGGAGTTTGCAGCAGGAACCCCGGCTGGTGCATTAACCCTTTCATCACCAGACACTGTACATGAACTCTGTTCCCTCATTCCCTATGGGAGATATTGTCTGGAGACTGGAGTTGGGGATGATCTCAGACTGTAATGTGTACATTTGGTGCAGTTATCAGACACTAATCCCATTCAGAATGGGAGTGGGTAAACTCTGCTGCACTCTGTAGTTCCTGTGTCAGACATTGTCAGTGTTTAATCTTCCACAGGGGATCTTGCTAACGGTTCTTTTAATGTTTCCAAGATAATTGTCTCAATCTCACAGACTGGTTCTTTGAAAATTGGAAATACAAACATTTTGAGACACAATTACAACCTTTAATCACATTTTGTCCGTGTTCGAACAGAAAATAATTTCCAAACGAACTATTCCCCTTTTGCAGCTCTTGTGGAGGAAGAAATTGCTAAGCAGATTATGGATACGTGTGGGGGTCACAGGGTAGTTGTCATGGGGGACTTTAACTTTCCAAATATTGATTGGAACCTTTGTAGGTCAAATAGTTTGGATGGGGCACTTTTTGTGCAGTGTGTGCAGGAGGGTTTCCTGACACAATATGTGGATAGGCCGACAAGGGGTGAGGCCACATTGAATTTGGTACTGGGAAATGAACCGGGCCAAGTGTTAGATTTGGTTGTGGGAGAGAACTTTGGAGATAGTGACCACAATTCGGTGTCTTTTGTTATTGCAATGGAGAGGGATAGGGCCGGACGGCAGGGCAAGGCTTACAATTGGGGGAGAGGTAATTATGATGCGATTAGGCAAGAATTAGGGGGCATAAGATGGGAACAGAAACTGTCAGGGAAAGGCACTGATGAAAAGTGGAACTTTTTCAAGGAACAAATACTGGGTGTCCTTGATAGGTATGTCCCTGTCAGGCAGGGAGGAAATGGCCGAGTGAGGGAACCGTGGTTCACAAAAGAGGTGGAATGTCTTGTGAAAAGGAAGAGGGAAGCTTATGTAGGGACGAGGAAACAAGGTTCAGATGGCTCGACTGAGGGTTACAAGTTAGCAAGGAACGAGCTGAAAAAGGGGCTGAGGAGAGCTAGGAGGGGACATGAGAAGTCCTTGGCGGGTCAGATCAAGGAAAACCCCAAGGCTTTTTACTCTTATGTGAGGAATAAAAGAATGACCAGGGTGAGGTTAGGGCCGGTCAAGGACAGTGGTGGGAACTTGTGTATGGAATCAGTAGAGATAGGCGAGGTGATGAATGAATACTTTTCTTCAGTGTTCACCAAGGAGAGGGGCCATGTTTTTCAGGAAGAGAAGGTGTTACAGGCTAATAGGCTGGAGGAAATAGATGTTCGGAGGGAGGATGTCTTGGCAGTTTTGAATAAACTGAAGGTCGATAAGTCCCCTGGGCCTGATGAAATGTATCCTAGGATTCTTTGGGAGGCGAGGGATGAGAGTGCAGAGCCTTTGGCTTTGATCTTTGGGTCCTCGCTGTCCACGGGGATGGTGCCAGAGGACTGGAGAGTGGCAAATGTTGTTCCTCTGTTTAAGAAAGGGAATATAAATGACCCTGGTAATTATAGACCGGTTAGTCTGACTTCGGTGGTTGGAAAATTGATGGAAAAGGTCCTTAGGGATGGGATTTACGACCATTTAGAAAGATGCGGATTAATCCGGGATAGTCAGCACGGATTTGTGAAGGGCAAATCGTGCCTCACAAATTTGATAGAATTTTTTGAGGAGGTAACTAGGTGTGTTGATGAAGGTAGGGCGGTTGATGTCATATACATGGATTTTAGTAAGGCGTTTGATAAGGTCCCCCATGGTTGGCTTATGATGAAAGTAAGGAGGTGTGGGATCGAGGGAAAGTTGGCCGATTGGATAGGTAACTGGCTGTCTGATCGAAGACAGAGGGTGGTGGTGGATGGAAAATTTTCGGAATGGAGGCAGGTTGCTAGCGGAGTGCCGCACGGATCGGTGCTTGGTCCTCTGCTCTTTGTGATTTTTATTAATGACTCAGAGGAGGGGGCTGAAGGGTGGATCAGTAAATTTGCTGATGACACCAAGATTGGTGGAGTAGTGGATGAGCTGGAGGGGTGTTGTAGGCTGCAAAGAGACATAGATAGGATGCAAAGCTGGGCTGAAAAATGGCAAATGGAGTTTAACCCTGATAAATGTGAGGTGATTCATTTGTGAGGAAGGGAGGGAGAGTGACGGGAAGATAGCGCATGAGGGATAGGAGAATGACGGGAGTGCGGGGGACGCAGGGGGAGGGGAGAGATAGAGGGGAGGGAGGGAGAGTGGGGGATGAAAGTGAGGAGGAGAGAGAGAGAAGAGAATGAGAAGTAGAGTGAAGGGGAGAAAGTGAGCCTAGATGGAGTGAAGGGACGGAGTGAGGGGGAGAAAGGTGAAGAATGAGGGAGGAGAGTCAGGAAGGAGAGAACGGGAAGAGGAACTGACTGGGAGAGTCAGAGGAGAGAGTGAGGGGAAGAGTAAGTGAAGAGCAACTGAGGGGGGGAGAGCATAAGCGGGAGAGGCTGATGGGACGGATAGTGAAGGGGAGTGTCTGAGGCGGGATAGTGTGACGGAAAAGACATAGGGGGAAGAAAGTGGCGGGGAAAAGAGTGGAAGGTCTAAGGCGGAATAGTGTGATGGAAAAGACTGGGGGGAAGACACTGAAGGGGAAGGGAGAGAGTGAAGACGAAGAGAGTGAGGAGGAGAGAGAGGGGAGGGCGAGTGGGGAAGTGTGAAGGGAGAGAGACTAAGGGATGGAAAGTAAAGGGGAGAGTGTGAGGGCAGAGACTGAGCAGGAAGAGAGTGGAAGGGAGTGAGGGGGGGGAGAAATTAAGTGAGGAGGAAAGTGACTGGGAGGGCATGAGGGGGAGGGAGTGAGGAAAAGAGAGGGTGACAACAAAGAACAGTACAGCACAGTAAACAGGCCCTTCGGCCCCCCAAGCCTGTGCTGCTCCTTGGTCCAACTAGACCAATCGTTTGTATCCCTCCATTCCCAGGCTGCTCATGTGAGTATCCAGGTAAGTCTTAAACGATGTCAGCGTGCCTACCTCCACCACCCTACTTGGCAGCGCATTCCAGGCCCCCACCACCCTCTGTGTAAAAAACATCCCTCTAATATCTGAGTTCTACTTCGCCCCTCTCAGCTTGAGCCCGTGACCCCTCGTGAACGTCACTTCTGATCTGGGAAAAAGCTTCCCACCGTTCACCTATCTATCCCCTTCATAATCTTGTACACCTCTATTAGATCTCCCCTCATTCTCCGTCTTTCCAGGGAGAACAACCCCAGTTTACCCAATCTCTCCTCATAGCTAAGACCCTCCATACCAGGCAACATCCTGGTAAACCTTCTCTGCACTCTCTTTAACGCCTCCACGTCCTTCTGGTAGTGCGGCGACCAGAACTGGACGCAGTACTCCAAATGTGGCCTAACCAGCGTTCTCTACAGCTGCATCATCAGACTCCAGCTTTTGTACTCTATACCCCGTCCTATAAAGGCAAGCATACCATATGCCTTCTTCTCCACCTGTGTTGCCACCTTCAAGGATTTGTGGACTTGCACACCTAGGTCCCTCTGTGTTTCTATACTCCTGATGACTCTGCCATTTATTGTATAACTCCTCCCTACATTATTTCTTCCAAAATGCATCACTCGCATTTATTCGGATTAAACTCCATCTGCCACCTCTCCGCCCAATTTTCCAACCCATCTATATCCTGCTGTATTGCCCGACAATGCTCATCACTATCCGCAAGTCCAGCCATCTTCGTGTCATCCGCAAACTTGCTGATTACACCAGTTACACCTTCTTCCAAATCATTTATATATATCACAAATAGCAGAGGTCCCAGTACAGAGCCCTGCGGAACACCACTGGCCACAGAACTCCAGCCGGAAAAAGACCCTTCGACCACTACCCTCTGTGAGGGGAAGAAAATCAGTGGGAGAGAGAGTGGAAAAGAGGGGAAAGTGTGAGGGAGGCAGAGTTTGCAAGGGGGAGGGAGAGAGAGGGCAAGAGTAGGGGGAGAGAATGAGGGAGGAGGAGGGAGGGAGAGGGCGAGGGCGTTTTTTCACTCACTTTCCTGCAATTCTTCCCGGTTGCTCCACCTATTTGCTTCGGTGTTGCATCTTGCTGGGGAGGATTGTCCACATTCACAGTAGGAGGGGGGAGAAAACTGTTCTCTGTCCCCGAGGTTTAATGCAGCCTCTGGGACTAGGCCTTAATTCAAGGCCTAATCTCAGAGGGCCCTCAGAGTGTCCTTTTGTATTTGCTTCATCCCCGAACAGCGTCTGTGCTGAAGTGGGAGAACTTGATGGTTAAAAACAAAATAATTCATTTAATTCAGGATGTGATTGTGGGTTTTCCTGCTCGTGCTCGCTCTCTCTCTCTCTCTGTCTCCCATCGTTCTCCTTTGATTGTGAGTTATCAGTGAGAGAAATGGGAAATGGAGGGTAACAGTGAGGGGCGGGGGGACGGGAGGGTAACAGAGCAGTTTGCTTGTGGGATCTTGCTGTGTTTATTTTCCCTGCAGCCTATCCTGCTGGGAGACCGTGGTTCCGTTCCCCAAATTCAGTGTACTGACAAGTGACTGTGATTACTTCCATCTCCCACCACTGCCCCCAGCCTCATTTCTCAATGTGAATCAGTGATCAACACAAACAGTGGTCACAGGGTGACATGATTTAAAATGGTCAGACAGAAACCTTTCAGAGAGCATTTCAATCCAGATTCATCGTCAGAGAGAGAGAGAGAGAGTATCCAGAGCAGGAGAGAGAGAGAGAGGAGGGTGATGGGTTCGTACAGAGATAGGGGGAGATAAACAGGCAGAGAGAGGGAGAGAGAACAGAGATAGATCATCAAGTGCAGGAGAGAGAGGAGGGGGTGGATAGGGACAGAGATGATGGAGGTAAAAGAGAGGGGGAATTAGAGAGAGAGAAACAGAGAGGAGTGACTGTGCTGGAAGTGGAAGGTTCCCTGTTCATGTCAAATGTACAAACAGCACCAAACCTGGAGTGACGTCCCCTTATTTTAACTGGGGAGGGGTGGAAGGAAGAGGGGCAGAGAGAGGGAGAGGTGTGGTCCCTCATTGCCCACTGACTTCACCTCAATCCTCACTTAAATATCACATTGTATCTGGCCATGTTCAGACTGTGAGGGATCTTGCTGTGCACTCATGCTCGGTGCCTCCTCCCTGCCCCATATTCCTCACACTGTATCAGTGTCCACAGTTGAAACATAAAAGATTGAGGGAAAGGAGGGTGGGGCGGCACGGTAGCACAGTGGTTAGCACTGCTGCTTCACAGCTCCAGGGACCTGGGTTCGATTCCCGGCTCGGGTCACTGTCTGTGTGGAGTTTGCACATTCTCCTCGTGTCTGCGTGGGTTTCCTCCGGGTGCTCCGGTTTCCTCCCACAGTCCAAAGATGTGCGGGTTAGGTTGATTAGCCATGCTAAAATTGCCCCTTAGTGTCCTGGGTTGCGTAGATTAGAGGGATTCATGGGTAAAATATGTAGGGATATGGGAGTAGGAGCTGGGTGGCATTGTGGTCGGTGCAGACTCGATGGGCCGAATGGCCTCTTTCTGTACTGTAGGGTTTCTATGATTTCTATGATTTATATGATATAGAGAGGAACAGGGTAAGGCAGAGCTGCAGAGAGGGCGTTTCGATCGAGTTCTCACAGGGGCTTGGAATGAAAAAGGCTGCGATTGGGACCCGGTTTAATTGGCCAATTGGACAGTGCCTGTGTTTTACTCTCAGTAATGTCACGGTGCTGTGTGAGAGCCCAGGGCAGCGCTTCAATCTACTTTTACTGAGTTTCTGTTTGTAACATTCTCAGTCTGCCTCTCTCACTGTGAAGCACTCGGGAGGGAGAGGGAGCTGAAATTCACATTCCTGAGCCTGGGGAAAGGCCTGTTCTCCATCCCAGAGTCCTCCTTGTGTTCTTAGACAAGGCACTGGGATTTGTGGAAGGAAAGGATTGTTCTGTTTCACTGGGCCTCAATTCAAGGCCTGTGTGACTAGGCCTCCATACAAGGCCTGTGTGACTAGGCCTCAATTCAAGGCCTGTGTGACTAGGCCTCAATTCAAGGCCTGTGTGAGTAGGCCTCCATTCAAGGCCTGTGTGAGTAGGCCTCAATTCAAGGCCTGTGTGAGTAAGCCTCAATTCAAGGCTTGTGTGACTAGGCCTCCATACAAGGCCTGTGTGACTAGGCCTCAATTCAAGGCCTGTGTGACTAGGCCTCAATTCAAGGCCTGTGTGAGTAGGCCTCCATTCAAGGCCTGTGTGAGTAGGCCTCAATTCAAGGCCTGTGTGACTAGGCCTCCATTCAAGGCCTGTGTGACTAGGCCTCCATACAAGGCCTGTGTGACTAGGCCTCAATTCAAGGCCTGTGTGACTAGGCCTCAATTCATGGCCTGTGTGAGTAGGCCCCCATTCAAGGCCTGTGTGAGTAGGCCTCAATTCAAGGCCTGTGTGAGTAAGCCTCAATTCAAGGCCTGTGTGACTGGGCCTCAATTCAAGGCCTGTGTGGCTAGGCCTTAATTCAAGGCCTAATCTCAGTGGCACCTTCACATTTCCTTAATTCCCTAACAGGGTTTAAGTGGCTGAATTCAATGGTTCAATAAAATGTGCAGCAGCCACTTCAGGGTGGGATTGTGGATTTTCCTGCTCCCCCTCCCACTGTTCTCTTCTCATTCTGAGCTTTAAAACATGATGCACAGCGTACATCATTATTTTAAATGGTCAGACAGCAACTTATCAGAGAGAGCACTTCAGTCCAGATTCACGCTGAGATAGAGAAACAGAGCAGAGATCAGGACAGATTATCGACAGCAGGAGAGGGAGGGGTGCAGAGATTGTGTTTCGAATAGGTCTAGATCTGGGGGGAGAGTGAAAGAGAAAGAGAGGGGGGGGGAGGTGACTGATAGAAGCTTCATTGCTGAGATTGAATGTAATGATATAGAATGAGGGAGATTCTCAGTGTTGGTGCGGTTTGTAAAATGAGTCAGAAGCACAGCTGGAGGTGGGGTTAAACGCAGAGGGAGAGACACAGATCAGGGAATGGATGGGGGAGTGGGGAGCCTCCCCTGTTTCTTTACAGCCCAGCCTCTGGAGCAAACCCGTCCCCACCCACTCCCCCCACCAAAAATGCTTTGATGTGTTTCATTAATTTAATACTGGACAGTCACGAGGCATTTGCACCTTCATTTCATTTTGAAATCTGTTCCCCTTTGAACAAAGGACAAAGAACAGTACAGCACAGGAACAGGCCCTTTGGCCCTCCAAGTCCGTGCCGCTCCCTGGTCCAAACTTGACCATTCTTTTCTATCCCTCCATTCCCACTCCGTTCATGTGGCTATCTAGATAAGTCTTAAACGTTCCCAGTGTGTCCGCCTCCAGCACCTTGCCTGGCAGCGCATTCCAGGTCCCCACCACCCTCTGTGTAAAATATGTCCTTCTGATATCTGTGTTAAACCTCCCCCCCTTCACCTTGAACCTATGACCCCTCGTGAACGTCACAACCGACCTGGGGAAAAGCTTCCCATCGTTCACCCTATCTATGCCTTTCATAATTTTATACACCTCTATTAAGTCTCCCCTCATCCTCCGTCTTTCCAGGGAGAACAACCCCAGTTTCCCCAATCTCTCCTCATAACTAAGCCCCTCCATACCAGGCAACATCCTGGTAAACCTCCTCTGCACTCTCTCCAAAGCCTCCACGTCCTTCTGGTAGTGCGGCGACCAGAACTGGACGCAGTATTCCAAATGGTCAGAGTTTAATAATGGGAAGGATGTGGAAATGAATGTTTTCTCCCCGCACCCCAGAGAAAATAAGGCTGAGAGGAGACTTGATAGAGAGATTCAAGATCCTAAGAATTATGGACTGGTTAAAGAGTGAGAAACTCTTCCCTCTCAAGAGATGGTCAGGAACTAGAGGGCACAGATTCTTAATGATGGGGAAATGGATCAGAAGTGAAGTGAGTAAAATCACTTCACCGAGAGGCTGTTTGGAACCTGGAATAATCTTCCTGAAACCCTGTTCCAGTATTCAAAAAGATGATGGCTGATCTGTGATCGAACTCTCTACCTCTTTACCCCTTGGACTAAGGGAAATCTATCAACCCCAGGTTTAAAATAATAACAAGTGACTGCCATTTGCAGAAGATTGTTTCAAACTAACTCCACACCACATCTGGCAATGATTTTATTGCTACATTTCTAAAATCCTAAACTGAGGCTAATACCCAAATGTCCCCAAGTCCTGGAGTCCCCAAGCAGCAGAAAAACCTGTTCTTTATCAGCCTCTCCCTTTACCTCATTATTTTAAATGTTTGATTAAATCAGGCTCTCATTTAAATTCCAGCGGTTAAGAATAATGTTTAAACTGCACTGTTTTTCAAATGTTCCCCACACAAATAGTATAATGGCCTAAATACAGAGTAAAATTCCCTCTGCTCTGTCTAAGAAATGTTTCATCACAGATTTTTATTAGTTTAGGAAAAACAGGAATCAAATTGCTCAGCATCCCAGTGCGGCCTCCTGTTTATTTCAATCAGCCCTTCACATTCAAACATGAAGTTGAAGCTTCGAATACTGTCTGTGGCAGCGTTTGTGGATTCAGTCCTTCTCTCGCTTTTTCACTTGGCTGAAGAATTTTAATTATCGACATTGTTTAATCATTCATATCTCTCAGCACTTGGAACAGGGAGCCTGGAATGCGCTGCCAAGTAGGGTGGTGGAGGCAGGCACGCTGACATCGTTTAAGACTTACCTGGATAGTCACATGAGCAGCCTGGGAATGGAGGGATACAAACGATTGGTCTAGTTGGACCAAGGAGCGGCACAGGCTTGGAGGGCCGAAGGGCCTGTTTCCTGTGCTGTACTGTTCTTTGTTCTTTGTTCTTTGTTGAATCTTCAAGGCAGACAATCTCATGAAACTAACAAACTGTATCTTTATTCATCCATCATTTCCAGTCTCTGAATGGATCACACACATTTCCAGAATGCAAGAAGCTCTCAATGGAAACTGCTTCCAATTATTCCCCAATACAATTGTTCACACTTTACTGTGAACTACATTCCACTGACATTCCCAAAGCAGCTACAGAAAAGTGACTGGTTATTTTAAACACTGATCCTGAACTATATTAACTTACGATTCACTCACATTGTATAGAAATGGTGACCCTGTTTTGATGAGAGTGATCAGATTAACATTGTATCATGAAAGCAGCCTCCGCACTGAGATTAACCACATTTGCAGCAATTCCAGAGTATCAGAGACATTGCTCTGTGTATTGTGTGAATCCAGCTGTGAAATATCGGAACATTTTGAGCCTGCACTTTTCATCATTTATTAAAGTACATTGTTCCATCCCTTTTCAATCTAAATTGTGTCAGTTTACATTTCCCTGAACTCAAACCTCTCCATCAGTTTTGTCCATTTACAAAATATGAGTAACTTTGCAATTTGATGTTTCCAGCGATGCTGCTGTCGATGCTGGATCATTGTTTGTGTCATTGGCCAGGATGTTTCGTATTCTGTCACATTACAAAAAATATGTCAAAACTGCAGATATCTTTCTGTGTGTGTGTGTGTGAGTGCGGGGCGGGGGGGGGGGAGGGGGGGAGGGGAGGGGGGGGCGGTGGGGTGGGGGGGTGGTGATAGCATGCATCTGTGTCAATATATTAAAATCTCAAATATGTGTAGTTGTCGGCCATTCAACCCATCGTGCCTGCTCCACCACTCAGACAGACACACACACACAGAGACATAAACACACACAGACAGACACTCACATACACTGAGACACTCAGACACACACTCAGACACACATTCACAGACAGACACACTCTCAGAGACGCAAACGCACGTAGACACACACACAACAGAGACACACACACAGTCAGACACACATTCACAGACACACATTCACAGACACACAGACACAGGCACACATTCACAGGCACACAATCATAGACACATATTCACAGATGCACACTCACGGACACACAGACACTCATTCGCAGAGACACCCAAATTCATAAACACACACACACTCACAGTGACACAGTGGATTTCAGTAAGGCATTTGACAAAGTCCCACATGGCAGGTTGGTTAAGAAGGTTAAGGCTCATGGGATACAAGGAGAAGTGGCTCGATGGGTGGAGAACTGGCTTGGCCATAGGAGACAGGGTAGTGGCCGAAGGGTCTTTTTCCGGCTGGAGGTCTGTGACCAGTGGTGTTCCGCAGGGCTCTGTACTAGGACCTCTGCTATTTGTGATATATATAAATGATTTGGAAGAAGGTGTAACTGGTGTAATCAGCAAGTTTGCGGATGACACGAAGATGGCTGGAATTGCGGATAGCGAAGAGCATTGTCGGGCAATACAGCAGGATATAGATAGGCTGGAAAATTGGGCGGAGAGGTGGCAGATGGAATTTAATCCGGATAAATGCGAAGTGATGCATTTTGGAAGAAATAATGTAGGGAGGAGTTATACAATAAATGGCAGAGTCATCAGGAGTATAGAAACACAGAGGGACCTAGGTGTGCAAGTCCACAAATCCTTGAAGGTGGCAACACAGGTGGAGAAGGTGGTGAAGAAGGCATATGGTATGCTTGCCTTTATAGGACGGGGTATAGAGTATAAAAGCTGGAGTCTGATGATGGAGCTGTATAGAACGCTGGTTAGGCCACATTTGGAGTACTGCGTCCAGTTCTGGTCGCCGCACTACCAGAAGGACGTGGAGGCATTGAAGAGAGTGCAGAGAAGGTTTACCAGGATGTTGCCTGGTATAGTCACATGAGCAGCCTGGGAATGGAGGGATACAAACGATTGGTCCAGTTGGACCAAGGAGCGGCACAGGCTTGGAGGGCCGAAGGGCCTGTTTCCTGTGCTGTACTGTTCTTTGTTCTTTGTTCTTTGACATACATTCACTCACCCACAGACACACATTCACACACACGTGCACACAGAAAGACACACACAAATACAGACACACAGAAACACGTTGAAATACACACACACACACACACACACACACACACACATGCACACACTTGGAAACTCTCTCACACAGACACACAGAAGTACAGAAACATAAGCGCACCGACGCTCACACACACTCATTCCTTTTTTTTACTCCTCAATGCTCCAACTAAAAAGTACTGGGATCTGAACTTGATCTGGGGGTGGCACGGTCGCACAGTGGTTATCACTGCTGCCTCACAGCACCAGGAAGACGGATTCGATTCCAGGCTTGGGTCACTGTCTGTGTGAAATCTGCACGTTCTCCCCGTGTCTACGTGGGTTTCCTCCGGGTGCTCCGCTTTCTTCTCACACTCCTAGGATCAGCAGGTTAGGTGGATTGGCCTTAGTAAACTGCCCATCAGTGTCCCCGAACAGGCGGCGGGTGACTCGGGGATTTTCACAGTAACTTCACTGCAGTGTGAATGTCAGCCTACTTGTGACTAATTAATAAACTTTACTTGAAATGCTGGAACTGATCATGGAGGAATGAGTGGGGCCCAATAGACACTGAGAAGTTAACTTGTGTGTGAATCATAGAATGGGGACAGCACAGGAGGCCATTCAGCCCGTCAAGCCTGGATCGACACACTGCAAGAGCAGTTTCACTCTTCCCAATCCTCCACCCTCTCCCCGTAACCCTGTCAATATTTTCCCTTCAGCTTCCCATTCAATTTCCTCTTGATGGAATCTTCCTCCATCTCTGGCTCAGGCAGAACATTCCAGATACCAGCAGTCACGACATTAAAAACAATTTTTCATCACAAAATCACACAGATTCACTCAGTGCAGGGGAGACCCTTCAGCCCATCGAGTCTGAACCGATATGTTCTAACTACCTAACATACCGACCTAACCCCGTTTAGCAGCACTTGGCCCATAGCCTTGAATGTGATGATGTGCCAAGTGCTCATCCAGCTACTTTTTAAAGGATGTGGGACAACCCGTCTCTCCCACCGTCCCAGGCAGCGCATTCCAGACCGTCACCATCCTCTGGGTAAAATGTTCATCCTCACATTCCCCCTAAACCTCCTGCCCCTCACCTTGAACCCATGTCCCTTTGTGATGCCCTTCAGCTCAGGGCAGCAGCAGCTCCTTATCCACTCTGTCCATCTCTCTCTCATCATCTTGTCCACCTCCATCAGGTCGCCCCTCAGTCTTCTCTGCTCCAACAAAAACAACCCAAGCCTAACCAGCCTCTGGTTTTGAAGTTTTATTTATTAACAAGCTTGCATTAACACTGCAATGAAGTTACTGTGAAAATTACTGAGTCGCTACACTCTGACACCTGTTTTGATTTGATATTGTCACAAGTATTAGCATACAGTGAAAAGTATTGTTTCTTGCATTGGATACAGGCAAAGCATACCATTCATAGAGAAGGAAAAGACAGAGTGCAGAATACAGTGGTATAGTCATAGATAGGGTGTAGAGAAAGATCAACTTAGTGAGAGGTGGGTCCATTCAAAAGTCTGACAGCAGCAGGGAAGATGTTCTTGAGTTGGTTGGTACGTGACCTCAGACTTTTGTATCTTTTTCCCAAAGGAAGAAGGTGGAAGAGAAAATGTCCGGGGTGTGTGTTGTCCTTAATTATGCTGGCTGCTTTGCCGAGGCAGCGGGAAGTGTAGACAGAGTCAATGGATGGGAGGCGGGTTTGTGTATGGACTGGGCTACGTTCATGACCTTATCATAGAATCATAGAAACCCTACAGTGCAGAAGGAGGCCATTCGGCCCATCGAGTCTGCACCGACCACAATCCCACCCAGGCCCTACCCCCACATATTTTTTTTTTACCAGCTAATCCCTCTAACCTACGCATCCCAGGACTCTAAGGGGCAATTTTTAACCTGGCCAATCAACCTAACCCGCATATCTTTGGACTGTGGGAGGAAACCGGAGCACCCGGAGGAAACCCACGCAGACACGAGGAGAATGTGCAAACTCCACACAGACAGTGACCCGAGCCGGGAATCGAACCCAGGACCCTGGAGCTGTGAAGCAGCAGTGCTAACCACTGTGCTACCGTGCCGCTGTAACTACCTTCTGTAGTTTCTTGTGGTCTTGGGCAGAGCAAGAGCTATGGCTGTGATACAACCAGAAAGAATGCTTCCTATGGTGCAACTGTAAAAATTGGGGACAGAGGGTGAAGTTAGCATGGTCAATGCACCTCACCAGCAGGTCTTTCAGACTGTGAGAGGAAACCAAAGCACCCGACGGAAACCCACTTAGACACTGGGAGAACAGGCAGACTCCACACAGAGATTGACCCAAGCTGGGAATCGAACCTGGGTCCCTGGCGCTGTGAGGCAGCTGTGCTAACCACTGTGTCACCGTGCTGTCCATAGCTCTCTTCATAGCTGTAACACTCCCGCTCAGACCTATCCTGGTGATTCTTCTCTGCACCCCCTCCAGTCCAATCACACCCTTCCTATAATGTGGCGACCAGGACTACACACAGCACTCGAGCTGGGGCCTCACCCGAGGTCTATACAACTCCAACATGACTTCCCTGCTTTTGGAATCAATGCCACAATTGAGAAAGGCAAATGTCCCATCTGCCTTTTTCACCACTCCACTAACATGCAAATGAGAAATGTTTTGGGTGGATGGGTCCTTGGCAGCATGGATTAGACTTTGGCTCAGAGATAGGAAACAGAGTGTAGGTAGAGATCGACATTTCTCAGGCTGGAGACAAGTTGAAAGTGATGTTTCCCAAGGATCAGTGTTGGGACCCTTGCTTTTTCTGATTTATATAAACAACTTAGAGATGGGTGTTGAGAGCACAATCTCTAAATTTGCAGGTGATGCTAAGCTAGGAAGAAGACTGAATTGTGAGGATGATGCTGAGCAGTTTATCCAACCTACTGAGACACTAGCGAGTTCACAATAGAGAGATTCATTAAGCTGAGGTGTGTGTCGGGGAATGGATTCACTTGTTCATCCAATTGCTGCCACACCAAGACAGTTACACTGATTCGATGATCTGACTGTGACTGTTAATGTATGAATTGAGAGGGGAGAGATACAAAACGGTCCACGGCTGCATTTTTTTCACAGAGGGTGGTGTCGGGAATGAGCTGCCAGAGGCAGCAGAGGCGGATACAATTTTGCCTCTTAAAAAGCATTTAGACAGTTACATGGGTAAGATGAGTATAGAGGGATATGGCCCAAATACAGGCAATTGGGACGAGTTTAGTGGTAAAAACTGGACAGCTTGGAAAATTTGGGCCAAAGAGCCTCTTTCCCTGCTGTAAACCTCTGTGACTCTTTGACTTCAGAGGGACATGGACAAGTTGGCCAAATGGGCAGACACGTGGAAGATGAATTTCAATGCAGTGAAATGGGAGGGTGGAAGAAACATGGGGAGACGAACCAGACTCAATGGTACAACTTTGAGGGGAGTACAGGAGCAGAGGGACATTGGGGTTCAAGTGCATCATTCTCTGAAGGTATCCAGGCAAGATGAAACAGTTGTTAAGAAGGCTGATAGGATCCTGGGCTTTATAAATAGAGGCAGAGAATATAAAAGCAAGGAAGGGACATCACACCTCTACAATTTATTCGTCAGACCACATGGGGAATATTGTGTTCCGTTCCAGGCACCTTATTTTAGGGAGGATGTTAAAGCCCGAGAGAGTGCAAAGGAGATTCACTAGAATGATACCAGGAATGAGGAATTTTGGATCCGAGGAACGATTGGAGAAATTGGGCTTCTTCTCCTTGGAGCAGAGAAGATTAAGAGGTGACCTTATCGAGGTGTTCAGAATGATGAACAATGTTGACAGGGTGAAGAAGGATATTGTGTTCCCACTCGGTCATTTGTTAGTGACGAGGGGGGTCACAATTTCAAGATGGTCAGCAAGAGAGCTGGGAGTGAGATGAGGACAAATTTCTTTACTCGGAGAGCTGTTGGGATTTGCAATGCGCTGCCTGGGAGAGAGGTGGAGACGGATTCCACAGGAGGTTTCAAAAGAGAGTTGGATACATATTTGAAAGTGATGAATTGAGAGGGTTACAGAGATAGGGCTGGGGAACGGGACTAGCTGGGTAGCTCTTTCCAGAGCTGGTGCAGACACCATTGGCCAAATGGCCTCTTTCTGAGCTGTACAATTCTATGATTCTATTTGCCCCTCCACCTGCAGAGATCCAGGGACAAACAGACCAAGATCTCTTTGATCCTCACAACATTCCTCACAACCCTATCACTGACGTGAGACCTACTGGTCTGTAGATCACTGGCTTATCACTAAAACCCTTCTTAAAAAGCGGAACCACATTTGTTGTTCCCCAGTCCTCTGGCAGTCTATGACAGTATGCGAGAGGGACAGACAGACACAGCAAGAAATACACAGAGAGAGAGACAGATACAGATACATACAGACAGATACACAGATAGAAACAGAGAGAGACACATAGATACATAGAGCGATACACAGATTCAGAGAGAGACAAAGCGAGACAAAGGGAGACACAGACATAGAGAGAAAAATACAGAAAGAGACAGACAGAGACACACATAGACACAGAGATAGAGAGAGACATGCCTACGCACGAAGACATAGAGAGAAATACAGAAAAAGAAAGGTTTTCAGAGAATCCCCACAGTGCAGAAGGAAACCATTGAGCGCACAGTGTTTGCACTGCCTCTCCGAAAGGACAGTTTACCCAGGCCCACCTCCCCGCCACATTCTCGTGATTCTGGGTATTTACCATCTAATCCACTTCACCTACACATCTTTGGACACTCGGGGCAATTTAGCATGTCTAATCCACCTGACCTGCACATCTTTACACCGTGGGCAGAAACCGGAGGAAATCCACGCAGAAACATCACACAGTCACCCAAGCTGGGAATCAAACCTGCAGTGCTAACCACGGTGCCCCCGTGCTATCCGACAGTAACAGTGAGATATCCAAGTGGGCAAACACCTAATAGTGGGGTACAACAAGGGTCACTCCAAAGCCACAGATATTGCCTCATGTTGCCGCTGTCACCGTTTACCTCCAATCAGCATCCTCTGCTTTTCAGCCCTTCCACCAATCTGCCGATTATTGATAAGTTTTCTGCTGTCAGTGATCGCCTGGAACAAATATTAAATTGGAGAGATGATATTAATCCCATTAAACTGTCCATTTAACATTGCCCCATCGCCAACTGTGAACAACCAACACAGACACAAACCAGAGGCACAGACGCTGCAAATGTCACAATCTTTATTTACAAAACAATGGAACATTTATTGACAGGTTCAGGTCAATCTCAGTGATGGGCGGTGATCAGGTCCACATTAAAACAATGGCTCAGTCCAAGGTTAAACATCATTGGAACAAAGTGGAAGTTTGTTCTGCAATTGGACATTGCCGGTGACTCCCAATATGATGGAGAGATCCAAACTCACACCACACCCTGATGTGGCAAAGGGGACACCAGGCCGAGCTACAAAGTTGGATGTAAAGAACAGCGGCGTGTGTTTGATTCTGGTGATGCACACACTCCGAGCCGGTATTGAATAATTCTGAGACAGAGAGACAGCAGATTGAGACCGTGTGACACATTGGGCCTTTAAATCTCCCAGAACAATCCCCCCCTCTCTCTCTAATATGATCTCCCTGTGTGTGTGAATAGAGGGATCTCAGAGTGAGTGTCCACTGATTCCTGAGGGTAACAGGACAGCTCCATAAGGTGGTTTTGACCGGCAGACGGAATTCTTTCCTTTACAGGCTGATGAATAGAATGATGTGGAGCTGCTGGTGTTGGACTGGAGTGATCACAGTAAGAGTTTTAACAACACCAACTTAAAGTCCAACAGGTTTATTTGGTAGCAAATACCATTAGCTTTCGGAGCGCTGCTCCTTCGTCAGATGGAGTGGAAATGTGCTCCATCTGACGAAGGAGCAGCGCTCCGAAAGCTAATGGTATTTGGTACCAAATAAACCTGTTGGACTTTAACCTGGTGTTGTTAAAACTCTTACTGTGATGAATAGAATACCAGAGCAGGGCAGGTTCTGCTTGAGCTATACAAAACACTATTTAGACCACAGTTAGGATCGAGTATACAGCTCTGGTCACCACTGGTGAGGGTCCAGAGAGAATTATCCCCGTGTCTGAGTGGGTTTTCACCGGGTGCTCTGGTTTCCTCCCACAGTCCAAAGATGTGCAGGTTAGGTTGACTCGCCATGGTAAATTGCCCCTTAGTGTCAGGGGGATTAGCAGGGTAAATATGTGGGGTTACAGGAATAGGGCCTGGGTGGGATTGTTGTCGGTGCAGGCACAATGGGCCGAATGGCCTCCTTCAGCACTGTCGGGTTTCTAAATTTACAGAGGAAGTTATCAATTGTGGCACAGATTTGAAAAGCAGAGAAGTCATTTCAGGGAAGTTATTTCCATTTCTTCAGTTTTATCAACATTAACTTTGTAACCTGAGTAATCGCCAAACTTTATAATATTCTCTTTTCAGAAAGAGTATGGATGTTGTAGGATCTGATAAATATAGCAGGATGTCATCAGAATATGTCAATTTGTGCTCTTCTTCTCCAGCGAGAACACCTTTTTTGTCCTGACTGTCTCTCACCATTTGTGCTCAGGATTCTATGCATATAGTGAACAGAAGGGGGGACAGAGGGCAATCCTGTCTTGTCCTCCTCTTGAGTCCAAAGAATTCAGAAATATGACCATTCGCTCTGACAGAGGCCTGTGGATTTGAATAAAGGATCTGGACCCATCTTACAAAGTTGGGTCCAAACCCCAGGCCGTCTGAAGTCTGAAATAGGAACACCCATGATTCCTGGTCAAAGGCCTTCTCAGCGACGGAAGATAAGACCATGGTCTCAACTCCACGACCTTGGGCATGAGTCATGATGTTAAGGATCCTGTGGAGATTGTCCCCAGAGTAATGCCCTGTTCTACTAGTTTGGTCTGGGTTTATGATCTCAGTTTTTATCCTATAGATAATATAGATATGATTATCTATATAGATAACATAGTACAGATAGCAGATATTGAAAATTGAGTACAGCGACACAAAAAGCAGCACTCAGCAGCTTTTGATGGACTCCCTCACAATGGCCTTTGAGTTGTTCTGAAAGCAAACTATCAAGAGCTCTACGCGCCGTTGTGAGGGAGGCCATCAAAAGCTGACGAGTGCTGCTTTTTGTGTGGCTGTACTCAATTTTCAATTTAATTCAATCCATTTTAATTTATTTTTCTTCCTTTTGAAACAGCGAATGAGATGATGCAACCTCTGAAACACACCATCACTCAGCCCAGTAATGTCAGGGGTGAGGGACCTCTTGCTGCATTGAGTTGTTGATGGTGTTGAGATTGTTGAAGGGTCCAGTGCCTGGAGCTGGGAGCGGTCACAAACTACCCGTCCATTCAAACTGGCCACTGCAGCCGCTTGGGGACATCATTGCAGGCCGCCGTGTGATTGGCTGCTGGCTGCTTTGTGATGTCACCTGGAGACAGGTGATCACCCCTGGTTACGGCCAATCAGTTTGGGGGTCACTCTGGGAGGTTGGGTTTCAGAGCTGGTCTGATGCCAGCTACAGAGGATGCTGCCATGTAAGGCATGGCACACATCAGTTAGAATATGGATCTTATTCAGTATGGACATTGCACAGAGAAGGGATTGTGACTGTCGGTGACAGCAGCCCGAGCGAAGCAGCAGATTCTGGAGAAATCTGAGCACAACCACTGCTGGTTTGAGGTTAGTTATTGTTTTGAGTAAAAACAATTCAACTCATCCTGACTACAGCCAGGGAAGAGATCCAGACACGACACATCAGGAAAAACATTAAACTGCTTTTCTGACCACAGTCTCTGAAGCCTCAGGACACCACAAGAAGAATCCGTCCATTCTAGTGACAAACCAAGGAGCAGACGATTCTCTCCCTGAACCTCAACCCACACAGGAACTGACTGTTCATCGATTGAAGAAACGACCAGAAACCAACTTCATCCTTTCAAGGGGATCCCAACAAACATCTTCTACCCCGGCTGTCAAAACCCCTTCACTGATCCTTCACTAAAGGAGATCTCTCATCAGGACTGCAGCTTCGATCATCAGATTACAGCAGAGAAGTGGTGTATGAACATCTCCTTTTTTACTCCTGTAACCTTTCTAGAGTGAGTTAGTGAGTGAATGTGAGACTGTGAAGTAGCATCAGTTTCTTGGTTATTAAGCTTTTTGTTTTTTTAAAGTTGTTTTTGATACAAAAATGGAAATAAATGAATATAATCTGAGCTGTTTTGTGCTGGTTGACATAGATTGGGGAAGGGTACAAGATGTTTGGGAAGGACAGGAAGTGAGGAAAAGGTGGAGGAGGACTAGCTCTATTAATTAATGATGGTGTTAACACAATAGAGAGGGATGGACTAAGCTCAGGAAACCTGGATGGAGAAACGGTTCAGGAAGAAATTTATGAGAAACGATAAAGGGAAGAAGTCTCTTGTGGGATTGACAGGCCCCTAAACAGTAACCACACTGGAGGAACAAGGTATAAAGGAGTTTGTCAGAAAGAGATGGCGATTATCATTCCGGATTTTAATCTAGATAAAGACAAAAATCAGACGGACAAAGGTAGCCTAGGTGAGGAATTGATAACTATTTTCAGGATAGTCTATTAGAACAACATGTTTTGCCACCTACGAGAGAGCAGCCTATACTGGACCTGGGAAAGTACACAAATAAGGATTAATTAATGACCTGATAGTGGAGGCACCCTGAGATAACAGCCATCATAATGTGATGGAATTTAGCATTCATTTTGAGGGAGGATCTGAGTCTAATATTCTAAACTGAAATAAGTTTAATATTTCACAATCCACAGACTAGATATATTCAAACAAGAATGATAAATTCCCGGGGAGGGCCCACCCTCTGTGGTTAGTTAGAACAGATAAAGACAGTATCAAAGTTAAAGATAAAACATATTTGAGTGACAGATCAGAAGATTTGGCAGATTATCAAAAATAGTAAAGAATGACTGAAAGATGAACAAGGAGGGGAAGTTTAGAGTTCAGTAGAAAGCTCGCCACAAATCTGAAGACAGATGTTGAAAGTTTCCACAGATATTTTAAACAGAAATGACTGAAAGTGAGTGTTTGTCCACAGAAAGTGAGCCTGTAGAATTAATAATGGAAAATAAGGATATGACATGCGAATTGAACAGATACTTTGAATTGGTCTTTACAATCGAAGGAACAAGTAACACACACCCACCCTGCCCTATGATGTTGAGAGACCTTGTTTCAGTTCTGTCAAAGTCCTCCAATGATTGGATATGATGCTTGAGGCAGGGGGTGGTTGTTTTCCATGTGTTACCGTGTTTTCCTGTAAGCAGTTCTTACCATGTTTATATGTTTGTTCCAATGCCTGCATAATGTTTAAAATTATGTACATATGTTGTTACTGAGAGTTTTTGAAATTAAAGGGGAGGAGTGTTATATATGTAGTTTGGGGTGTTATGGCCCTTTAAGAGACCGGGATAGGTGACCCAGGGAACAAGCTGGGGAAGCAGTATTAGAATGACTATGCAACTATTAAGATGTTAAGTAAACTGTTCCTTGTTTTAATTATACTGACCTCAATGGTTGTATTTTTATTGTTTATAATTAGATGCAAACATAATAGTTGGGCCTGGGACACTACCCTGAGGAACTCCTGCAGTGATGTCTTGGAGCTGAGATGACTGAGCCCCACAACCACAACCATCTTCCCATGTGTCAGGTTTGACTCCAACCCGTACAGAGTCCCTTTAAGAAGCACTGTCTGTGATCTTTCCCCATCATTCAGTCACTCTCATCACAAATTAGTTTACAACAAGATTCTGAACTTTTACTTCAATCCTAAACCCCAAATCTATCCAATACAGCACGGTGATAGTGCCACACAACACTCACTGTGAAGATGGGACTTTATCTACACAAGGAGTGTGCAATGGTCACTCCGACCACTGCTGTCATGGAGAGATGTATTTGTGGCAGGCAGGTTGGTGAGGAAGGGGTCTTGTATGTTTTCCCTCTTGTTGTTTCCTTCACTTGCCACAGACACTCTGTGTCCTTTAGCGCTCGGCCAGCTGAATCTGTGTGTGTGTGAGAGAGAGAAAGAGGAGGCTGTGTGTGTGTGAGAGAGGGAAAGAGGAGGCTGTGTGTGTGTGAGAGAGAAAGAGGAGGCTGTGTGTGTGTGTGTGAGAGAGCTGGTATGTTTGCGTGTGTGAGAGAGAGGTGAGGGACTGGAGTCAGTGTGTGTGAAAGAGAGAAATTGTCAGAGTGTGTGTGTCTGTGAGATAGAGTGGAGTCAGTGTGAATGTCTGTGTGTGAGAGAGAGACAAGAGTTGTAATGTGTGTGTGAGTGAGAGTGTGAATGTATGTGAGATAGAGGAGAGCTGGTATCTTTATGTGTGTGTGTGTGAGAGAGAGAGCTGGTATGTTTGTGTGTGAGAGAGAGGTGAGGGACTGGAGTCAGTGTGTGTGAATTGTCAGAGTGTGTGTGTCTGTGAGATAGAGTGGAGTCAGTGTGAATGTCTGTGTGTGAGAGAGAGACAAGAGTTGCAATGTGTGTGTGAGTGAGAGTGTGAATGTGTGAGAGATAGAGGAGAGCTGGTATCTTTATGTGTGTGTGTGAGAGAGGAGTGAGATTGGGATCAGTTTGTGAGCATACATGTGTGAGAGAAACACTGTGTGTGTGTGATAGAGAGGTGAGCGCATGTATGTGTCAGAATGAGGGATGTGAGTGAGAGGGATTCAGTGTGTATGGCTGTGTGTGTGGAATAAAGAAAGAGGTGTGTCTGTGTGAGAGAGAGATGACAGAGTTAGTGTGGGGGGGCCAGTCCGTGCTGCGCGCCGGGTTGGGTAGGGACACTGGGGATCAGCTTGTTAGTGTGTGTCTGTTTGTGTGTGAGCAAGGAGGAGAGTCTTTCTTTATATCACACACACACCCCTATACACAGAATCTCTCCCCCTCTCTCACTCACACCCATCATTCTGACTCACACATGGAAGCACTCAACTCTCTATCACACACACACACACACTTTGTTTCTCTCACACATGTACGCTCACACACTGATTCCAATCTCTCTCGTCTCTCACACACAAACACACTGACATATCAGCTCTACTCTGTCTCTCACACACACACACACTCTCCTTTCACACTCTCCCTCACATACATTGCAACTCTTGTCTCTCTCACACACACATTCACAGTTTGTGTATGTACGTGTGTGTGTGTGTAAGAGGAGAGTGTGGAGTGTGAGAGACAGTGTGGAGCGGTGTGTTTGTGTGTGAGAGAGAGGAGTCTGTGTGTGAGCCTGTATGTGTGAGCGAAACAAGATGTGTCTGTGTGTGTGAAAGAATGAAAGAGGAGTGTGTGTGTGTGAGAGAGAGAGAGATAGTGTGGAGTGCGTATATGTGAGAGAGAGAGTGTGTCAATTTTTGGCATGTGTGTGTAAATGTAAGATAGGGAGGGAAGTGTGTGTGTGTCTGTCTGTGTCTGCGCATGCGTGCACATTTGTGTGAGAGAGAAAGAGGATGGTGTGTGTGTGAGAGAGAGCTGGTATGTTTCCGTCTGGGAGAGAGAGATTTGAGGGACTGGAGTCAGTGTGAAAGAGAGTGTGTCTGAGAAAGAGTGTGCGTGTGAGGTAGAGCGTGTGAGAGAGTGTATGTGTGTGTGAGAGAGAGAGAGAGTGTGTGCGTGTGCGCGAGAGAGAGTGTGTGCGAGAGTGTGTCTGAGAGAGTGTGTGTGCGAGTGAGTGTGAGTTTGTCTGAAAGAGTGTGTGGGAGAGAGTGTGTGTGTGACAGTGTGGGCGTAAGAGAGTGTGTGCCTGAGAGTGTGCTTGATTGTGTGTGTGTGTGAGTGTGCATTTGTGAGTGTGAGAGGGAGTGCGTGTGAGAGGGAGTGCGTGTGAGAGGGAGTGCGTGTGAGGGCGAGCGTGTGTGACGATGAGCGTATGTGAGGGTGAGCATGTGTGTGTGAGTGATGTGTGTGCATGTGACAGAGTGTGTGCATGTCTGACAGTGTGTCCATGTGTGAGTGTGTGTGTGTGCGAGAGAGTGTGTGCGAGAGAGAGTGTGTGTGAGTGAGAGTGTGTGTGAGAGTGTGAGAGAGAGAGAGAGAGTGTGCGACAGAGGGTGTGTGCAAGACTGTGCGAGAGTGTGTGCCAGAGAGCGTGTGTGTGAGAGAGTATGTGAGTGTGAGAGTGTGTGAGTGTGTGTGTGTACGAGAGAGTGTGTGTGTGTGCGAGAGAGCGTGTGTGCGAGAGAGTGTGTGTGTAGGAGAGATGTGTGCGTGAGAGAGAGTGTGAGGGAGTGTCAGAGAGAATGTGTGTGAAAGAGTGTGTGTGTGTCTGTGTGTGTGTGTGTGTGTGTGTGAGAGCGTGTGTGTGAGGGAGACCGTGTGTGTGCAAGAAAGAGGAGTGTGTGTGTATGTTAGAGAGAGAAGTATGTTTGTGTGTGTATCTCTTTGTATGTGGAAAAGTAAGAGTGTGTTTGTGTGTGTTTACATGTGAGGAAGTTGGAGGTGTTTGTGAGTGAGTGATAATGTTTTGGATAACTCTCACTCTGAGGGTTCACATCCACCCTCATTGCCACACACCAACACACACTCACACCCGCTGATATTGGGAGTGAGACGGACAGACACACACTCTCCCCCGAATGGTCATCATTATTTATTACTCATGTTTTAACATTATCAATTTATTGCTTCAAAATTGTTTGTTCATTGCTCAGCAAGATGTTTCTGTTTATATCTGAGCTTTATTTTTGAACTCATGTTTAATGTTGTGCCAATCTTTTTCTTTCCAATATCTGTTCATCGGCTCGTTGAGTGAGAAAATAACTGAACCTGGTTCGACACAAGAAGGTTGGAGCAGCCGGTAACCACTGGACCAGAGGAGGAGATTGCAGGTCTCTCACCTTCCTTTCTCAGACGGGCTGGAACAGAGATAATGAAGACACAGAAACATACGCTGACCATCCACCAGAGGAGCTTCTAGATCTTGGCTGGCTCTTTGCTGACAGAGTTTATGAGAAGGAAGTTGTTGCAGAAACAAGTGATCCGCTGGAAGAGGAGCTCCTGGTTCTTTGTCTCCACTGTCAACGCAGACGCAATCTCTCTGGTCTTGAGGAGTTTGCTCCAATTGCTGAAGGAGTCATGGGAAAGATCAGCGGCCAGATGGCAGCAGTGGCCAGAAGCTGCTGCCCCGCTCCACCAAGGTGTTTGTGCCCCAGGAAAAGGACAAGTGAAGGCAAATGTCCACAACTGGCGGCAAGAGAGCAAGAGCACTGTTGGAGATTGAAGACTCGGGGGACAGTGACCCCCGGGGGGTGGTGGAGGGGGTGGAGGGGAGAGGAGCTGGACACAAACTACAAAATACAGGAGGGAGGGGAGTTACATTCGTATTATCTGTGATTTTCATTTACAATTAGCTTGATTCTGTTGTCTGGTCTGCGCTAGTTTTAAGTTAAATCTGTTCCACATGTGACGTGTTTTATATGCTACTGAGTCTTGTAAATAAAAGGTTAATCCTGCTGCTCAGTAATTGGTGCGAATATTCCTCATTTTACAATTTGTAGAACTGTATTTATTCACAATTAAGTGCTATTAAAGCCAGTTAATAATCGGATTCATGTGTGTTTTCTCATGAAGTTTTATTAAATCAGTCTATATTTCAACAATTGCCGACCTAAATTCTCAATGGAATTTCACAATTCACTCCCTTTCATTTGAGTTGTTAGATTCACTCAACCTGTGATGTGAGACATGCAACTCCGCCTGGGAGTTCACTCCCTCCCGCTGCAGCTTGACAGACATGTCCATCGATATGGTGGGGAATGCGGAATAGTCTGTATTTTGTCGAGTGTTCGCCGAGGTTCATGACACCAGACGGCACTTTCATGGTCACCTTACACAACGTAGGTTCCGGAATAATGACCATGAAATCGCCGTCTCGTGTCAAAAGCAAACTATTTGATCCAATACAAACCTCACTCCCCAACCTCTCTATCCCCCTCCCCAGCAACTACCTGAAGCTAAATTAATGTCACAACATTACTGCCATCTTTTACCCAAAACTTAGCTTCAGACCCTGTCCCTCTATATTTAGAATACAGTAAGAAGTTTAACAACACCAGGTTAAAGTCCAACAGGTTTATTTGGTAGCAAAAGCCACACAAGCTTTCGAGGCTCTAAGCCCCTTCTTCAGGTGAGTGGGAATTCTGTTCACAAACAGAACTTATAAAGACACAGACTCAATTTACATGAATAATGGTTGGAATGCGAATACTTACAACTAATCAAGTCTTTAAGAAACAAAACAATGGGAGTGGAGAGAGCATCAAGACAGGCTAAAAAGATGTGTATTGTCTCCAGACAAGACAGCCAGTGAAACTCTGCAGGTCCAGGCAACTGTGGGAGTTACAAATAGTGTGACATGAACCCAATATCCCGGTTGAGGCCGTCCTCGTGTGTGCGGAACTTGGCTATCAGTTTCTGCTCAGCGACTCTGCGCTGTCGTGTGTCGCGAAGGCCGCCTTGGAGAACGCTTACCCGAATATCAGAGGCCGAATGCCCGTGACCGCTGAAGTGCTCCCCAACAGGAAGAGAACAGTCTTGCCTGGTGATTGTCGAGCGGTGTTCATTCATCCACCGACCTCCTCAGAAGACAAACACGGGACACAGTGGACAGAGTACCCTTCGTTGTCCAGTACTTCCCCGGAGCTATATTTAACCATATATATATTTAACCAGCCCGTCTCTGACATCTCCTCCAGTCACACAACCCTGTGAGATGTCTGCACCGCTCTAATTGTGGCATCATGAGCGTTCCACATGCAACATGACTTGCATCGATAAACTCTCATCTCCAACATTTCAATTGAAATTTCAAAGCTCAATGGCTTTGAAGCCGAATGGTCCAGATTGCCATGGCCTTCAATGTGAACAGGTTGTTAGTGATGTCACTACAGAGGTTGCCTAGGAAACAATGACTGAACACAGGGGGTGAATGTGAGAAGCTGAAGTTTCCACTTGAAGACATTCCCAGTGTCTCTGAGCAGCTGAACTGGGGAAGCCTTTGGGCAGAGACTGTGCTGCTGCTATTGCCCTTCCCGGCCACCAGGCGTCTCTGTAACGCTCCCGGGGGCTGCCTGTGCGCATGTGCGGGGCGGGAATGCTCCCAGAGGTCAGCGCGCGGGACGCCGCCGCATTGATGCCGTCTCCCCTGGCAACCGCAAGATGGTCGCCGCCGCCGCCTCCCTTGGCAAGGGAATATGGCCGCTGACGGTCTCCCTTGGCAACGCAAAATGGCCGCCGGCGGGGGGGGGGTGCCATTGCGGCGCGTGCGCAGTGAGGTCTGTCTGCAGCCATTGTCCAGGTTGCCCCCAGTGGATGGGGTTGGGATTGTGCAGCAGATGGAGCAACAATCCCAGTTTCAATAGGGGGACAGAAGCTGCAATGCTGCCCCCTGTTGGTCACTTCTCCCAGTCTCAGCATTGCAGAGTGTTTAAACAAGAGTGCATTGTCACAGCAGCACCTTCACCTTCAGTTTCAGTTCATTTATTAGTCTCAGAAGTAGGCTCACATTAACACTGCAATGAAGTTACTGTGAGAATCCCCTAGTCGCCCACACTCCGGCGCCTGTTCGGGTTACACTGAGGGAGAATTTAGCACGGCCAATGCACCCTAACCAGCACGTCTTTCAGACTGTGGGAGGAAACCGGAGCACCCGGAGGAAACCCACGCAGACACGGGGAGGGGACAGCCCGGGGGAAAGCTCCATTCCAACTGTCCCTGGAGTGTCAGATTAACCTGGGTCACTCACGCACCCCCGGCTAAGACTCACCTCCCTCAGACAGTGAGACCCTCCTGTATCACTCACCTTACTGTAGTCAGATACCCTCAGACTCAGCACTGGGCCCTGGGTGTGTTCTTTAAATGCTGCGATCTATCGTGGAGGAAAGAGTTGGGAGGATTTTGATTTGATTTGATTTATTATTGTTGCGTGTATTGGGATACAGTGAAAAGTATTGTTTCTTGTTTGCTGGACAGACAAAACATACCGTTCATAGAGTACATCGGGGAGAAGTCAAAGAGAGGGTGCAGAATGTAGTGTTGCAGTCATAGGTAGGGTGTAGAGAAAGATAAATCTAATATGTAGCAGGTCCATTCAAAAGTCTGAGGGCAGCAGGGAAGTTCTTGAGTCGGTTGGTACGTGATCTCAGACTTTGTATCTTTTTCCTGACGGAAGAAGGTGGAAGAGAGAATGTGTGCATGAGGTCCTTAATTATGCTGGCTGCTTTTCTAAGGCCGCGGGAAGTGTAGACAGAGTCAATGAATGGGAGGCTCGTCTGCGTGATGGACGGGGCGACATTCACGACCTTTTGTAATTTCTTGCAGTCTTGGACAGAGCAGAAACCAGACCAAGCCGTGACACAGAAAGGATGCTTTCTATGGTGCATCTGTAGAAGTTGGTGAGAGTCGTAGCTGACATGCCAAATTTCCTCAGCCTCCTGAGAAAGTAGACGTGTTGGTGGGCTTTCTCAATTATAGTGTCGGCATGGGGGGACCAGGACAGGTTGTTGGTGATCTGGACACCTAGAAACTTGAAGTTGGGACCCAAATGACAAGTTGTCATAGTGTCGTAGATGTTTACAGCATGGAAACAGGCCCTTTGGCCTAACTTGTCATGGTGCCCTTTTTCTTTTAACCCCTAAGCTAGTCCCAATTCCCCACATTTGGCCCATATCCCTCTACATCTATCTTACCCATGTAACTGTCTAAACGTTTTTTAAAGATAAAATTGTGCCCCTCTCTACTACTACCTCTGGCAGCTTGTTCCAGACGCTCATCACTCTCTGTGTGAAAAGATTGCCCCTCTGGACACTTTTGTATCTCTCCCCTCTCACCTTAAACCCATGCCCTCTAGTTTTAGACTCCCCTTTGGGAAAAGATATTGACTATCTATTGTGTGTCAACCATAGAATAGCCACAGAATGAAGGAGGCCATTCAGCCCATTCAGCTGGTGTCGACTCTCTGCTAGAGCAATCGAGCCAGTCCCACTGCTCCACCTTGTCCCTGGGGCCCTGCAAATCTTTTCCCATCAGCTTCCCATCCCATTTCCTCCGGAAAGACAGCGAGGAGCAGAGAGGAAAGAGGGACTTGGGGAATGGAAGGTTTCATCTGATGTTCTTGTTGGCAGATGCTCTGTGGCAGATAAAGCTGGCAGCCTCCTCCAGAAAGCAGCACAGAGTGAATGGAAGGGGCAGAATGTGAGTGAGATGAGACACGAGAGAGAGAGAGAGAGGGGTGAAAGCTTTCTGTTTGTCAGCAAAAAGCACAGTGGTGGCCCTGTGTCCTTCAGGGAGCGGCCCAGGCCTCGCTCAAAGCCTGCCCTGTCCGCACACTCACTGGGAGACGGCCATTTCTAACATGTTGTCCATGTTTCTGAGCTGACACTGAGACAAACACAACAGCAGCCACTGTCCGGACAAGTCCTCACGGAGAATGAACTGTCCAAAGCCACTTCAAAGGAAGATTGCGCGGCAGGATTTGTCCCCGAGCTGCGGAGGGAGAGATTTGGATGGATGACCAGAAGCTGGGTCAGTGAGGTTGTGTTTTAGCAATGGAGGTCCAGAGAACAGAAAAGGCCCTTCGGCCCATTGCATCTGTGCCGGTCAAAGACAAATCACCCAACTTGGCTCACGGCCTGGTAAGCCTTGGCATTGCAAATGCATAGCTAAGCACTTCTTAAACGTTCTGAGGGTCTCTGCCTCCACCACCCTTTCAGGCAGACAGTTCCAGACTCCCACTACCCTCTGGGTGAAAAAGGTTTTCCTCACATCCCCTGTAAACCTCCTGCCCCTTACCCTAAATCTATACCCCCTGGTCATTGATCCCACCACCAAGGGGAAAGCTTTCTTCCCGTCTACTCTATCGATGTCCCTCATAATCTTATCCATCTCCATCATGTTCCCCCTCAGCCTCCTCTGCTCCACGGAAAACAACCCCAGGGTGGAATCTTATCACCGTTCAGGCCGGCAGGATTTTCCCATCCCACTGCAGTGAAAGGAGATTTGGCTGGTCACCAGATTCTCCGAGCTCGCTGAGCGGGAGTGTGGCGTCAACAGGTGGTAAGATCACACCCTCAGTCTATAAAATCTCTCTTCAGTTCGAGTGGCGGCACGGTAGCACAGTGGTTAGCACTGCCGCCTCACAGCGCCAGGGACCCGGGTTCAATTCCGGCCTCGGGTTACTGTCTGTGTGGAGTTTGCACATTCTCCCCGTGTCTGCGTGGGTTTCCCCCGGGTGCATTGTCCATGCAAAATTGCCCTGAGGGTCCCACGATGTATAGGTTAGGGGGATTAGCGGGAACATACGTGGGGTTACGGGGTAAGCCTGGGTAAGAGTCCGTGCAGATTTGATGGGTCGAATGGCCTCATTCTGGACTGTAGGTGTTCTATGATTCTATGAACTAAAACTCTCCAGGCCAGGCAACATCCTGGTGAATCTCCACTGCACCTTTTCCAGTGCTATCACATCCCTCCTATCCTGTGCATTCCACAACTGCACAATGTTTCGATGAGGGGCGGCACAGTGGTTAGCGCTGCTGCCTCACAGCGCCAGGGACCCGGGTTTGATTCCTGGCTTGGGTCACTGTCAGTGTGGAGTTTGTACATTCTCCCCGTGTCTGCGTGGGTTTCCACCGGGTGCTGCGGTTTCCTCCCACAGCTCGAAAGACGCGCTGGTTAGGTGTATCAGCCATGCTAAATTCTCCCCAAGTTGCCCAAACAGGCGCCAGAGCATGGCGACTACGGATTTTCCACAGTAACTTCATTGCAGTGTTAATGTAAACCTACTTGTGACACTAATAAATAAACTTTTAAGCCTGATACTCGATTCCCCCATGTTGGCCTTGTTCTGTGATCATTAATGCGGATGTTTAGATTATTCAATAGTTCTTTAAGGACAGCAGACACAGGGAAAAAAACATGTGGCTCTTTACACAACAGATATATTTCAAGGGGATACTGCAGCCAACTGTATCTGAGTGGCAGTAATCTTCCCTCAGAATCAGACAGATTGTGGCTTCAGCTCAGAGCCTCAAATACTAGGCCCTTAGCATCGATCAGAGACTCCGAACACAGCATGATGGGAGAGCGGACAAAGGAAAGTGGTGTTGAATTTGTGAGCCTTGTTTTGTGGAAAGCTTTAGTGTTTGGTCAGAATGTTAATTTTTGAGTGGACCTACCATACATTAAGCTGATCTTTCTCTCTACCCTATCGGTAACTGCAACACTGTATTCTGCACGCTCTCCTCTCCTTCTCCCGAATGAACTCTATGAACGGTATGTTTTGTCTGTGTAGCGTGCAAGAAACAATACTTTTCACCGTGTCCCAATACATGGGATAGGGCGACATGGTGGACAGTGTTTAGCACTGCTGCCTCACAGCACCAGGATTCAATTCTCGGTTGGGAATTGAGTTTGCACATTCTCCCTGTGTCTGCATGGGTTTCCTGCGGGTGCCCCGGTTTCCTTCCACAGTCCAAAGATGTGCAGATTAGGTGGAATCTGAGACGCTACAGAAGCAGGGTAAAGATTTGAAAATGAAGTGTTTCTCACCCACTTTTAAAAGACAATCCACATTCGCACCAGTCACATTTCACACACTCTGCTCAGTCCTGTGTTGGGGGGTGTTTAGTGCGGGATCAGTGTTTGCTTTTCTCAAACCGCAGTGATATTCCCAACTTATCAAGGGCAAGAGGTTTCAGTGTTTAAACATGTAAACATTACAAAACTAAACCAGACAGAAAGTGATGAGGCCTCACACCTTCAATGGAGTCATCTTCGCTCAGAGTCAGAGAGATTGTGGGTTCAGGTCAGAGCCTGAAATACTAGGCCCTTAGCATCGAGACCCACAGAGACAGAGAAACACAGAGACAGAGACAGATACAGAGAAATGCAGAGACAGAGAGACTCACACAGATACATAGAGAGATATACACACAGAGGCAGAGAGAGAGACACAGATCCAGAGAAGTACAGAGACAGAGAGACACACAGATACACAGAGAGATAGAGACAGAGAGACACACACATAAACACACTAACAGAGAAATACAGAAAGAGAGTTTGGCAAAGTCAGATTTAATTTTCCATTCAATATTTATTTAAAAATTCAGAGAATATTTTACAGGAAAATTGATTTTAAAGTTAACAAAAGTGAATCTGACCTTTGAGCTTCACAATGAGATCTGAACCCCTACGCTCTGAGCTGCCCAATATCTGTACAGCTGTACCAGACACCAGAAAGAGAAAACCAGAGCTCAACATCACGGGAAATGAACAATTGTGAATCAGGAACGAGAAAAGTTATTAATTTATACCTGAGATTTAAACTACAGGAAAACTATTGACTACAATTACATTACAACAAAAGTTACCTTCTACATTTCACACTGAAAACTGAACTACCGCCCACAATTGTCTCAGTGACAGATTCAGAATGATAAACTGAGAGAATTTCACTGTTGGAGTCACCGACAGCAGATATTGTATTTGTGTCAATCAGGAATCTTAATAATCAGCTGAGGGAAATCTACAACGTCCAAAATTCAACCCATCACTTGATCTGTAAAAGAAAGATACAATAATGAAGCAGGTGTTTCTGATGCGGGACATTAATGTTAGAGTTTTTAATAAATGAATCATTTAGAGATTTTTCAAATCCCTTCTGTTTGACAATCCACTCTGACACCAGTCACATTTCACACTCTCTGCTCAGTCCTGTGTTGGGGGGGGGGGGTGGTTTAGTGTGGGATCAGTGTTTGCTTTTCTCAAACCGCAGTGATATTCCCAACAAGGGCAAGAGGTTTCAGTGTTTAAAAATGTAAAGATTTCAGAACAAAACCAGACAGAGAGTGATGAGGCCTCACACCTTCAATGTAGTGATTCCCCCAATCTTTCCTTTTGTAAATTGTTTCCTTCCTCTGTCTGAAGTATTGGAGAGGTCGACATCACTGAAACAATACAATCTCTCGGGACAATCACTGTAAACAGCTTCTGGAAACAAATTGACACTGTAATCACCCAAAAAGCTGAATGTCCATTCAAACACCTCCCTCCCCACATCCTTGTAAATGCAAAGATAACTCCCATTTCCCCAAAGCAGGAAGATGTGAAATGGAAACATCTTCAGCTTTTTACACACTGCACTTTTCCACGGACCAAAATGTTTCAAAACATTTGCTGAAGTTTTGCTTTAAACTCTTTATCAATGTCCTTCCAGGTTTTGTGTGAAGGTTTGTGTTCCACACTGAGCCCCTCTCAGTCTCCACACGGAGCTTGTGTGTGTGCTGATGCTCCTGTCATTTTGGATGGATACTGTGTGAAGCTGCATTCTCTCCCAGTGAGTTTCTGATCTACTTCACTCTCTCTGCGGCTGGAGCAATGTCCAGCAGGCAGCAGAGGATGGCAGTGTATCACTGTCAGCACAATAGACAAATAGCCTTTAGCAAGAGAGGCTTTGACCCTTTTTCAAACCAAATCCCCAATTTGATGTTTCCAGCTGCGCTGTTTACAATGCTGCTGAATATTGTGTGTCTTTGGTAAACTGGGATGTGTAGCATTCAGTCACATTAAGTGGTCAATAAATACGTCAACACTGTGCGTATCTTTCTGTGTGTGTGTGTCAGCGTGCATGTGTGTCAATGTATGTAAATCTCAAAGGAAAATAGGAGCAGGTGTAGGCCATTTGGCCCATCGATCCTGCGCCAGCATTCAAACAGATCATGGGGCACGTACGCACACAAAACACGCACACACCAACACACACAAAACACGTACGCACACAAAACACGCACACACCAACACACACAAAACACGCACACACACAAAGCACGCACACACAAACACACATAAAACACGCACAATAAACACACACACACACAAACACAATAAACACACAAACACACAGAAACACACACACACACACATCAAAAACACAGCACTGCTGCCTCACAGTGCCAGGGACTCGGGTTCGGTTCCCGCTTTGGGTCACTGTCTGTGCGGAGTTTGCCCGTTCTCCCTTTGTCTGCGTGTGTTTCCTCCGGGGGCTCCGGTTTCCTCCCACAGTCTGAAAGACGTTCTGGTTAGGGTGCATTGGCCGTGCTTAATTGTCTCTCCGTGTCAGAGAGACTAGCTCGGGTAAATGCATGGGGTTATGGTGATGGGGCCTGAGTGGGATTGTGGTCGGTGCAGACTCAATGGGCCAAATGGCCTCCTTCTGCACTGGAGGAGTCTAGGATTCTATGAAAACACACAGAAACAGATATTCTCACCCAGTAACACTCACACGCACACAGAAATAAACACACACGGAAACATGTCCACGCACACACAAACAGACACACACACACAAACAAACACACACACACATATTCCTATTTTATTTCACACAATCGATTTGCGTCTTGAACATGCTGAATGATTGGGCTTCCACATCCCCCTGGAATAGAAAATTCCAAAGATTCACCACCCTCTGAGTGAAGAAATTCCTCCTCATCTCAGACTTCAATGGTCTGCCCCTGATTCTGAGATTGTGTCCCCTGGTTCTAGTCTCACCAGCCAGGGGAAACATCCAATCTACATCCACCCTGTCACACACTGTAAGAATTTTAAGTCTGTTTCAATGGGGTCGCCTCTCATTCTTCAAGGGTTCAAGGCCGACTTCCGGACTTGATGGCCATGGAAGGTGTGCTCATAACGGGGCCAAACAGCTGGATTGTCAAACAGTAAATCCTGCCGGGATCATGTATCAGTAAACTCTGCCCGAAACCACTCTCAGTTATTACAATCTGGGCCTTGTATCAGTAATCTCTGCCCTAAACCTCTCTCAGTTATTACAATCTGGGCCTGGTATCAGTAAACTCTGCCCTAAACCTCTCTCAGTTATTACAATCTGGGCCTGGTATCAGTAAACTCTGCCCGAAACCACTCTCAGTTATTACAATCTGGGCCTTGTATCAGTAAACTCTGCCCTAAACCACTCTCAGTTATTACAATCTGGGCCTTGTATCAGTAATCTCTGCCCGAAACCTCTCTCAGTTATTACAATCTGGGACTTGTATCAGTAATCTCTGCCCGAAACCTCTCTCAGTTACTACAATCTGGGCCTGGTATCAGAAATCTCTGCCCGAAACCTCTCTCAGTTATTACAATCTGGGCCTTGTATCAGTAATCTCTGTCCTAAACCTCTCTGTTATTACAATCTGGGCCTGGTATCATTAATCACTGCCCGAAACCTCTCTCAGTTATTACAATCTGGACCTTGTATCAGTAATCTCTGCCCTAAACCTCTCTCAGTTATTACAATCTGGGCCTGGTATCAGTAAACTCTGCCCGAAACCTCTCTCAGTTATTACAATCTGGGACTTGTATCAGTAATCTCTGCCCGAAACCTCTCTCAGTTATTACAATCTGGGCCTGGTATCAGAAATCTCTGCCCTAAAACTCTCTGTTATTACAATCTGGGCCTGGTATCAGTAATCACTGCCCGAAACCTCTCTCAGTTATTACAATCTGGACCTTGTATCAGTAATCTCTGCCATAAACCTCTCTCAGTTATTACAATCTGGGCCTTGTATCAGTAATCTCTGCCCTAAACCTCTCTCAGTTATTACAATCTGGGCCTGGTATCAGTAATCTCTGCCCTAAACCTCTCTCAGTTATTACAATCTGGGCCTGGTATCAGTAAACTCTGCCCGAAACCTCTCTCAGTTATTACAATCTGGGACTTGTATCAGTAAACTCTGCCCTAAACCTCTCTCAGTTATTACAATCTGGGCCTGGTATCAGTAATCTCTGCCCTAAACCTCCCTCAGTTATTACAATCTGGGCCTGCTATCAGTAATCTCTGCCCTAAACCTCCCTCAGTTATTACAATCTGGGCCTGGTATCAGAAATCTCTGCCCGAAACCTCCCTTAGTTATTACAATCTGGGCCTGGTATCAGTAATCTCTGCCCTAAACCTCCCTCAGTTATTACAATCTGGGCCTGGTATCAGTAATCTCTGCCTGATACCTCTCTCAGTTATTACAATCTGGGTCTTGTATCAGTAAATTCTGCCCTTCAGCTGATTGGAGAATATCATTGTGAATATTACTGAGTTTGGGATGTAATATTTTCCTGCTGTTGCCAATATGACTATTTTTAACATAGTTTCTGGGATCCTCCAGTCTCCCCTCAGCAGCTTTCTGGGCAGTGAGAGGTGACACACCGTTCACTAGCAGAGGGAGTTTTTGGTCCTGTCGCTGTCAATGGGATTTCCCATTGAAGTCACCTCACGCTAGCAGGAAACCAGAGGCAGGGGAACGAGAGCAGAGAATTCCCCACGAGTGAACAGCCGGAGAATCCCGGACATTAGCTCCTTTCCCAGTTATCACTGCACTCAACCCAGTCGCTGTTTATACGCTCAGTTGTCTCAGTGAATACTACATTACACCATGCTGCTGTGGACACTACAATCAACCCTTTTTGAGTTCTCACTGTATTAATACCATGTATGGATTGATATTTCATTGGACCATGTGCTGGGTTAGATGAATATTTATTGATTCTAGTGATGTGGGTGTCACTGGCGAGGTCAGCATTTATTGCCCATTCCTAGTTGCCCTGGAGAAGGTGGTGGTGAGCTGCCGTCTTGAACCCGCTGCTGTCTATGTGGTGTAGGTACACCCACAGTGCTGTTAGGGAGGGAACCTGCTTAAATTATCACTGCATTTAACCATGTCACTCTTTATACAAAATAAACTAGACCATGTCTGGGTAATGAATGTGGAGCATGTCTCCATTTCTCTTTACCTCAGCACTGTATCTGTGTATATAACACTTTATACACTTTCAATGTTATTTATTAGTGTCACAAGTAGGCTTACATTAACACTGCAATGAAGTTGCTGTGAAAATCCCCTAGTTGCCACACTCCAGCGCTGTTCGGCTTCACTGAGGGAGAATTTAGCACGGCCAATCCACCGAACAGCATGTCTTTCAGACTGTGGGAGGGAACCGGAGCACTCGGAGGAAACCCAGACACGGGGAGAACATGCAGACTCCACACAGACAGTGACGCAAGTCGGGAATCGAACCCGGGTCCCTGGCGCTGAGAGGCTGCAGTGCTAACCACTGTGCCACCCCTATAAACTAGATACAGTTTCTCTTCTTAATGCATGGGGCCATCCCTCTGTATATACTACAATTGGTCTTTACTTAGTTGTTGCTTCACTCAACTATGTCACTGTTTCCAATGCACTCAGTGAAGTCACAGTTATTAACACACGCAGCCATGCCTCTATCTCCACCACACCCGACAATTTCTCAGCTGTTGCTGCACTTCCCCAGGAATAGATTTGATCTGTTTCTCTTACATTCAGCATCATCGGAGATACTGCTGTGTTCGGCCTTGTCTCATTCATTACTCAACTCACCTGTGCCTCAGTTTTATTTTACACAAGTTCCTGTCTTTCTTATTCCTACATTCTACCCTGTTTCAGTTGTTACTGCACTGAAAAATCTCTCTGTTAGGTAGACAGAGAAAGAGAGTCAGCTGGATGGATAGACGAATATTCCTTTAAAGTTATATATTTGTGTGGGTCAGCTGGTGCCACCACTCTTGTTTGGAACGGTTTTTGTTTGGTCTTGTTACCAGCTATTGGGTGTTGTGTGAAATGTCCAATTGCTCCAGTATTTTGTGTGTAATATTGGTGTTGAAAGATTGGGTGAATTTCGCTCGAGTCTCTTGGAGATGAGCAGAAATTGAGGAAGGGAAATAAAGTTGAACATCGGTAAAGGGAAAGTGACCACAGTCCCAGATGACGATCTGCTGCTCTCCCCTTTGAGGGGGAGAACTCACTGGCGGTGATTTACCACACCTCAGGCCAGGGGAAAGGTTGAAAGGGTTGGGCTTTCATGACGTGTTGGAGACTTTGTGCATCTCAAACCAGCTGTCCAGCCAACTGAGTGAACCAACTTCCATATTGCCACATTTCAATGCATGTTGCACAACCTGGTCACAAACGATTGCATTGGAGACTACTCACTGATATTGGGATTGATCTGTGACAATTCTCACAGTCGCGTGTGTGTGTGTGTGTATGTTTCTGTCTGTGTGCATGTTAGTGGATATGTTTTTACAGACTCCCAGAGAGAGAGCGAGAGATGCAGAGACCAACAGATGACAGGGTCAAGGAGAGTGAGAGAAAGAGAGAGCCAGATTGAGAGAGGCACTGAGAGACAATGTCTGTCCAAATCCTCTTGAAGCCACTTTGCATTTTCCTCACAACTCACATTCCCACCGAGCTTTGTGTCATCCGCAAACTTGGAAATATTACATTAGGTCCCCACATCCAAATCATTGATAAACATTGTGAACATCTGGGAACAAAGTCCAGATCCTTGTGGCACAGCCGGCCGACACAAGACGGAGAAATCATCTGGCCGGGAACACAACAGCGACATTTTTCAGAGAAGCTCGGAGCCAGCTGTGTCTCAGTGGATCATAATCTGACCTCAGAATCATTCAATTGTGGCTTCAGTTACAGCATCAAATTCTCGGCCAGGCTGGAAAACAAATCATTCCTCAAATCCCCAAATAAAACGTTCTGGGATCTGAACTTCAAAATGCTGTAACTGATCATGGAGGAAAGAGTGGGGTCTAATAGACACTGAGAAGATAACTTGCATCTGAATCATAGAACGGTGACAGCACAGGAGGCCATTCAGCCCCATCAAGCCAGTGCGACACTCTGCAAGAGCAATGTCACTATTCCCACTCCTCCACCCTTTCCCCGTCACCCTGTAAATATTTCCCCTTCAGCTTCCCATTCAACTTCCCCTGGAAGTCCTTGATGGAATCCGCTTCCACCTCACCCTCAGACAGTACATTCCAGATACTGGACACTCACTACGTTAGAAACATTTCCTCATGTTGCCGCTGTCGCCATTTACCTGAATTCAGCATCCTCTGGTTTTCAACCTTTCCCCCAATGTGCCGATGATCTCAAGGCCGATCCTCTCAGTCCCGGGACGTCCCTGCAGGAGTTCCTCAGGGTGAGTGTCCGAGGCCCCAACCATCTTCAGCTGCTCCAACACTGGCCTTCCCTCCATCACAAGGTCTGAAGCGCGGATGTTCGCTGATGATTGCACAATGTTCAGCACCATACGCAACTCCTCAGATACTGAAACAGAAAATAAGGACATACCAAACAGGTCAGGCAGCATCTGTGGAGAGAGAAACAGATTCTGGGAGCAGGGGGACTGAGAGACAGGCAGGTTGAGAAAAATATGCACACACACTAACACTCACACTCAGACAGCCTAAAACTAAACAGATATATAATGGAGGAGGAATCCCTTCTCCCTCTGTAAATAGAGATTAACTCGATTTCTCTTCCAAAAAGACAGCACATCTGGATGGGCAGAATAGTCTCCAATTCTACCCATGGTCCTTTTCTGATCTCCATTCTTCACATCTGCACACGTTGGCTTCAGCTCCAGTTTGTGAATGAAAGCAAACCCCTGTTCATTACAAATCCACTCAGCCTTTTCCCTCTGCTCTCTCCACACACAATCTACAAGACACAAACAGGAACGATGGATTCCAGGAGAGAAAGGTCACACCTGATCCTCCTCTCAATGGATTCGCTGTCGCCAGAGAGAACATTCCAGCTCCTACAGAAAGTCACAACTGATTCATGTCAGGGACAGAATTGGAATGAATTAGACACAAGAGAGATGAAAGGTTTCTGCTCATCATAAAAAAGCTAAAGAGTCCCTCAATGTCATTAAGGGAGAGACCTCGCTGGTCTGTCTTTGACCCAAGTCACACACTGACTCTGAATGTCCTCACAGCAACTTGGGGATGGACATTTCTATAGTACTATTCATGGCTTTAGGGTTTCCAAAAGTTTTTCACCGACAATGGAGCGGTTTTGAAATGTTGTCAGTGTTATTTAGGAAATAAGCAAACTTTTGACGCCACACGCATTGAGTTTAAAAATTGGCAAGCCATGTTGTAGCTTTATAGAACCATTGTTAGGCCGCACTTGGAATATAGTGTTCAATTCTGGTCGCCACACTACTGGAAGGATGTGGAGGCTTTGGAGAGGGTACAGAAAAGATTTACCAGGATGTTGCCGGGTATGGAGGGCATTAGCTATGAGGAGAGTTTGGAGAAACTTGGTTTGTTCTCACTGGAATGATGGAGGCAAGGGGGGTGACCTGATAGAAGTCTACAAGATTATGAGAGGCATGGACAGAGTGGATAGTCAGGAGCTATTTCCCAGGGTTGAAGAGTCAATTACTCGGGGGCACAGGTTTAAGGTGCGAGGGACAAGGTTTAAAGGAGACGTACGAGGCAAGTTTTTTACACAGAGGGTGGTGGGTGCCTGGTACTCGCTGCTGGGAGAGGTAGTGGAAGCAGATACAATAATGAGTTTTAAGGGGCATCTGGAGAAATACAAGAATAGGATGGGAATAGAGGGATATGGTCCCTGGAAGGGGAGGTGTTTTTAGTTCACACATGGTTGGTGCAGGCTTGGAGGGCCGAAGGGCCTGTTCTTGTGCTGTAATTTTCTTTATTCTAATTTCAGAGAGAGATATATACAGATACAGAGCCATAGAAAGACAGAGACAGGATGGGATTGTGCTGTACATGTTTCCGAGCTGACATTGAGACACACACGAGATGTACACCAATGATTTGGATGAGGGAACCAAAAATAATATTTCCAAGTTTGCTGATGCCATGAAACTTGTTGGGAATGTGAGGAGTGAGAAGGATGTTAAAATGTTTCACAGTGACTTCAGTAAATTGAGTGAATGGGTAAATGCGTGGCAGATGCTGTATAACGTGGACAAACGTGAATTTAACTACTTCAGACAGAGAAGCAGAATGGCAGAGGTTTATTCAATTGGTGCTAGATTGGGAAATGTTGATATACAAAGGGACCTGGGTGTCCTAGTACACCAGAGACTGAAAGCAAGCATGCAGCTACAGCAAACAGTTAGGAAGGCAAATGATATGTTGGCGTTCATTGCAAGAGAACTTGAGGAAAGGAGCAAGGATGTCTTACTGCAGCTGTACAGGCCCTCGGTGAGACCACACCTGGAATATTGTGTACAGTTTTTGTCTCTGTAACTATGAAATGCTGCACTTACCATAGAGGGAGAGCAGCGGAGGCACACCAGACTGATTCCTGGGATGGCAGGATTGTCGTATGAGGAGAGATTGAGTCGACTGGGCCTGTATTCACTGGAGTTCCGAAGAATGAGAGGGGATCGAATTGAAATGTATAAATTCTGACTGGGCTGGAGTGACTGAATACAGGGATGTTGTTTCCTCCAGCTGAGGGGCTGAGGGGGTGGGGAGAGGGGGGTTGGGCGGAGAGGCTGGAACAAGGGGTCACAGATGGTGAAACTTTCCAATATGTTTAATCTGTAGAAACCTATCCATCTCAGTCTGTGAACGATGACTGAGCCTCCACAGCCCTCTGGGATAGGGAATTCCAAAGATTCACCATCCTGGAAGCACATGGTATTCAGGAAAACTTGGCGAGATGGATCGGAAACTGGTTTAGTAATTGGACACAAAGGGTGGTGTTGGAAGGCTGTTTGAGTGGCTGGAGGCCGGTGTCCAGTGGTGCACCACAAGGCTCCGTGCTGGGGGGCTTATTATTGTTACACATAAATGAGACAGATGATAATGTGGGGGCAATGATAAGCAAGGTTCCAGATGACACCAAGATTGGTAGGATGGTTAATAGTGAAGAAAGTTGTAGGTTACAGGAAGATATCGCTGGGTTGGTCAGATAGGCAGAGCAGTGGCAGATGGTATTTGACCCTGATAGGTGCGAGGTGATGCACTTTGGAAGCAGTAACAAGGCAAGGGAGTATTTAATGAGTTGCAGGACACTGGGAAGCTCAGAGGAACATATGGATCTTGGGCAATTATTCACAGATCCCAGAAGGCAGCAGAGCAGGTGAATCAAGTGGTAAAGAAGGCAGATGAGACACTTGCTTTTATCAGTCATGGCGCAGAGTAGAAGAGCAAAGAGTTAATGTTGGAGTTGTACAGAGTGTTGGTTAGGCCAGAGCTGGAGTACCGTGTGCAGATCTGGTCACCACACCAGAGGAAGGATATGATAGCACTAGAGGGGGTACAGAGGAGGCTCAGCAGCAAGTTGCCTGGGATGGAGTATTTGAGCGATAAGGAGAGACTGGATAGGTTTGGATTGTTTTCTTAGAGCAGAGAAGGCTGATTGAGGTGTGTAAGATTATGAGGGGTATGGACAGGGTGAATAGGAAACAGCTGTTCCCCTTGGTTGAGGGGTCAATCATGAGGGGACATCGTTTTAGGGCAAAGGGCAGGAGATTCAGAGGAGAGTTGATAAAAACATTCACTCAGAGGGTGATGGGAATCAGGAAAGTACTGCCTGGGAAGGCAGTGGAGGTCGGAAACCTTACAACCTTTCAAAAGCATTTGGATGAGCACTTGAAACATCACAACATTCAAAGATATGGTACAAGAGATGGAAAATTGGATTAGCACAACTTTAGTGGTAGTTACTGTTGGTGCAGACTCAATGGGTCGAAGGGCCTTTTCTTCACTGCACCACTCTATGACTCTGAGGGAAGAAATTCCTCCTCACAGGAAGCAGAGAGTCGGAATAAATGGGTGCTTTTCTGGTTTGCAGATGGTAACTAGTGGCGTGCCGCAGGGATCGGTACTGGGGCCTCAACTATTTACCATTTATATAGACGATCTGGAGGAGGGGACTGAGTGTAGGGTAACAAAGTTTGCAGACGACACAAAGATAAGTGGAGAAGTGAATCGTGTGGAGGGCGTAGAAGGTCTGCAGAGAGATTTGGACAGGCTGAGTGAGTGGGCGAGGATCTGGCAGATGGAGTATAACGTTGACAAATGCGAGTTTATTCACTTTGGTGGAAATAATAGCAAATCGGATTATTATCTAAATGGAAAAAAATTACAACATGCTGCTGTGCAAAGGGACCTGGGGGTCCTTGTGCATGAGAAGCAAAAACCCAGTCTGCAGGTGCAACAGGTGATCAAGAAGGCAAATGGGATGTTGGCCTATATCGCAAGGGGGATAGAATATAAAAGCAGAGATGTCTTGCTGCATCTGTACAGGGCATTGGTGAGGCCGCAGTATTGGTCCCCTTATTTGCAGAAGGATATATTGGCCTTGGAGGGAGTGCAGAGAAGGTTCACCAGGTTGATACCTGAGATGAGGGGTGTTGATTATCAGGAGAGACTGAGCAGAGTGGGTTTGTACTGGTTGGAATTTAGAAGGCTGAGGGGGGATCTTATAGAGACCTATAAGATAATGAAGGGGCTGGATAGGGTAGAGGTGGGAGAAATTCTTTCCACTTACAAAGGAAGCTAGAACTAGAGGGCACAGCCTCAAAATAAAGGGGGGTCAGTTTAGGACAGAGTTGAGAAGGAACTTCTTCTCTCAGAGGGTGGTGAATCTTTGGAATTCTCTGCCCACTGAAGTGGTGGAGGCTACCTCGTTGAATATGTTTAAATCACGGATAGATGGATTCCTGATCGGTACGGGAATTAGGGGTTATGGGGATCAGGTGGGTAAGTGGAACTGATCCACTTCAGATCAGCCATGATCTTATTGAATGGCGGGGCAGGCTCGAGGGGCTAGATGGCCTACTCCTGCTCCTATTTCTTATGTTCTTATCTCAGTCCTAAATGTCCTGCCCCCTTACTCTGCGATTATGCCATGGTTCTAGACACCCCCACCCCTCCCGCCCCCCAGCCGGGGGAAACATCCTTCCTGTATCTACTCAGCTAATGTTTGGGGGTTGGGGAGAGTTATAGAACAAAGAGATCTCGGGGTACAGGTTCATAGCTTCTTGACAGTGGAGTCACAGCTGGACAGAGTGGTGAAGAAGGCATTCAGCATGCTTGGTTTCATTGGTCAGAACATTGAATACAGGAGTTGGGACGTCTTGTTGAAGTTGTACAAGATATTGTTAAGGCCACGCTTGGGATACTGTGTACAGTTCTGGTCACCCTATTTTAGAATGGATACTATTAAACTAGAAAGAGTGCAAAAAAGATTTACTAAGGATGCTACCGGGACATGATGGTTTGGGTTTTAAGGAGAGGTTGCACAGACTGGGACTTTTTTCCCTGTAGCGTATAAGACTGAGGGCTGATTTGTTAGAGGTCTATAAAATAATGAGGGGCATAGATCAGCTAGATCGTCAATATCTTCTCCCAAATGTAGGGGAGTCTAAAACTAGAGGGCATAGGTTTAAGGTGAGAGGGGAGAGATACAAAAGGATCCAGAGGGCAATTCTTTTCACACAGAGGGTGGTGAGTGTCTGGAATGAGCTGCCAGGGGCAGTAGTAGGGGCGGGTACAATTTTATGTTTTAAAAAGCATTGCGACAGTTACATGGGTAAGATTGGTATAGAGGGATATGGGCGAAACACAGGCAATTGTGATTAGCTTAAGAAGGCGTACGGCGTACTAGCCTTCATTAATCGAGGGATTGAGTTTAGGAGTCGGGAGATAATGCTGCAGCTTTATAGGACCCTGGTTAGACCCCACTTGGAGTACTGCGCGCAGTTCTGGTCACCTCATTACAGGAAAGATGTTGAAGCCATTGAAATGGTGCAGAGGAGATTTACAAGGATGTTGCCTGAATTGGGGGGCATGCCTTATGAGGATAGGTTGAGGGAGCTTGGTCTCTTCTCCCTGGAGAGACGAAGGATGAGAGGTGACCTGATAGAGGTTTACAAGATGTTGAGAGGTCTGAATAGGGTAGACTCTCAGAGGCTATTTCCAAGGGCTGAAATGGTTGCTACGAGAGGACACAGGTTTAAGGTGCTGGGGGGTAGGTACAGAGGAGATGTCAGGGGTAAGTTTTTCACTCAGAGGGTGGTGGGTGAGTGGAATCGGCTGACGTCGGTGGTGGTGGAGGCAAACTCGTTGGGGTCTTTTAAGAGACTTCTGGATGAGTACATGGGATTTAATGGGATTGAGGGCTATAGATAGGCCTAGAGGTAGGGATATGATCAGCGCAACTTGTGGGCCGAAGGGCCTGTTGGTGCTGTGGCTTTCTATGTTCTGTGTTAATGGTAAAAACTGGGCGGCATGGACAAGTTGGGCCAAAGCGCGTTTCCATGCTGTAAACCTCTATGACTCGACCCTGCTGAGCCCTGTAAGAATTGTCCAAGTTTGAATGAGGTCTCCTCTCATGCGTCTCAAGTGCATAAAGTAAAAGTCAATTTTCTTTCCTCAGGGGACAATCCCTCCATCCCAGGAATTAATGCAGTGAAATGTCATTGAAGTCCCTCTCGGACAAGAATGTCTTTCCTTAGGTAAGAGGATAAAACTGTCCACAACACTCCGTGTGTGGTTTCACCACTAATTCAGCCTCTCCCACATCCCCTTGAAGAGTCTACATCCTCCTCACAACTCACACTTCCACCTGCTTTCATGTCATCTGCAAACTCGGAAATATTACATTTGATCCCAAATGTCCAAATCAATGATATGGATTGTGAATAGCTGGGCTCCCGAGTACTGATCCTTGTGATAAGCCGCTGCTCACAGCCTGCCACCCTGAAAATGACCCATTTGTACCTAAGCTCTGTTTCCTGTCCGTTAACCATTTCTCAATTCATGCCAGTATTACCAGGGTAAATACGTTGCATCACGGGGATAGGGCCTGGGTGGGAATGTTGTCAGCGCAGGCTCGATGGGCTGTATGGCCTCCTTCTGCACTGTAGGATTCTATGATTCTAATATGTACATACGTCAGTGAAGGTGGCAGGGCACTTTGAGAGAGCAGTAAATGAAGTATATGGTATCCCAGCTTTTATTAATGGAGGAATTGAGGACAAGAGTAAGGAGTTCATATTGAACTTGTATAAGACACTCGTTAAGCCTCATCTGGAGACTGCGCCCAGTTCTGCGCACCGTACTTGAGGAGGGATGTGAAGACATTGGAGAGAGTGCAGAGGAGATTCACAAGAATGATTCCAGGGAATAAGATCCGTAGCTACGACGGTAGATTGGAGAGGTTGGGACTGTTTTCCTTGGAGAAAAGAAGGCTGAGGTGAGACTTGAGAGAGAGATTCAAGATCCTAAGGGGTATCCACAGGTTAAAGAGTGAGAAACTCTTCCCTCTCAAG